>NC_133478.1:12759678-12850393 GCF_025370935.1 Choristoneura fumiferana
AAAACTGAGTTGTCAAAGATAAAATATCAAAAGAAAAAGACTCACAAGAACGTTATTCCTCACACTCTAGCGCCTTATATCCACCATCCTTTTCTCCCTTCAAACAGTAACGTAATCCTCTGCCCGTATAAACATCGTATTCACACTCAAGACAGTAAATCTAAATTTAAAATACACGACAAACAAGATCCGGCACATAATAGGACATCCTGCGCCATCTAGGGACATCGGTGCTGACATGTTCGGACGGCTCGTCTCCCATTTGTTATGGAACCATTAGCGAAATTGAGCGGATTCCAGGGCCTCACGAGCAGATAATTGAGTCCGTGGTGCCGTTTTACGACCAATTTATCATTTTTTGCAGCGACCCAAAGCGGTTAACGATTACTTCAAATGTGGTGGCGCTTTACCGATATAAAACATTAGCTAATACACTGCTTATTGCAGTGTGAATCGTGCTTTTTACGAATAAACAACGTGTGAAAAATTAGATTGGCTATTTATTGATTCAATGGTTAGGTAGATGGTAAGAAAGTAGTTAATTAGAGGGACGTGTGTTCGAGCCCAAGGTCGCCCTGAATTTTTAACCCCGGCACAAAAAGAGGAGTGTTACGAGTATATAGGTATTGCTATGACAGGACTCACGTTACACTTTTGTTTCCTTTCCGCTTACCGCGCTGCTTGTTTTCTAATTGAAAACACTATCTTTGCGTACGCTGGCCGGAAGGTGGGACTCTCTGACTCTGCGGCGCTGGGTATCTACAGCTCCACACAGCGCATACCTATCAGCCCAGTGCTCAGCTTTCGAAGGGGGACCAGTATATCTATCCGGTCTCCTTTTCAACTATTTTTGTTGTAGCGTTGCTTGTATTTTTTATGTTGTGTGTCGACTAACCATTTTTATCATTATTATGCATTGTTAAGAATTAAATTATATTTAACTAAAATATTTAATTATTTTAATTTGATTTACATATATTTTATTGGTGGCCAAAACAATATTGACATGACATACGTCAGTGGTGATAATTATGGCAAAGCTTTTAAGTACTTCGAGGTCTTGCATCCGAAAATATATCTAACTCAAGCTTCTCTTAATACTGCTAGCTGAAGAATATGTCGTAGGTATATTTTGTATACGTTTATCTGTAGGTGCCTACTTAGGACGCAGAGTTACAGAATAAAGTTCCGCCATAGTTGGTAGTTCTGGCTAAACGCCAGAAAACAACTGTTATAACTGGCGCAGAAGTTAAATCCCTTTTTGCTTTTAAAATATCGAAAATCACGATAGACTTTTAATGGGCTATTTATTGAGCCAGAAACTTTCTGTTAATAAGTCATATGAAAGGCAGACGATTCGAGTAAATCCAATTACAGAAGTGACATTACACCACAACAAAGTTTCGCTGTTTACCTCCTAACTTTAGTTTAAAAAGCTGGCTTAAGCTGAGTCGTAGATTAATGAGGGCTATCGTTTTTTGTCTCACTAGATGGCGCACTGTTGCGTGAGGTTTTTAAGTATGGCTTTCAAAGTCTTTATTACGGCGTGAAAACAAAGTTTAGATTAAAATCATATTTAATACACCTTAAAACCGTACCATAAAAATATCGAGCATGCCACAGTGGTTGCATAGTCCCGTTTTGTTCGGAAAAAAGGGAGGACAAAGGTTTCCGAAAGACAAAATTGTCTCCAAAACACAGACATTCATCCCGGAACGCATATTTGCTATAATTAATTTCAGATATTGCAAAATATTCATAAATTTATTCTAATTATAAATTAACCGCGCAGCTCACCAAAAACTATGAGATTTGACATTTCGGAGACCTCACGCTACACTAGCGCCTCTAGTGGGCGAATTCACACGCGATAGCCCTCATTGCTTTAGATCCCTGATTTGATTTGAGTTTTTAACTGCGTGCAACCCTGGTAGGGGGAAATAAGACCAATTGAAAACAGCATTTTCTGGAGGCTTCTATTACGCATACACAGATCGTCAAATAACCCTTCTTCGAGCAGTTGGGTAACAAGGGACGCGGCAACATTAGCATTGAATATGAGACAGATCATTTTTTTAGGGTTCCGTAGTTAGCAAATAATCCTTATAGTTACGCCACATTCATCCGTCCGTCTTTACGCAGCTTAGTACTAATCTTAATACTAAAAATTTATAATCTAGTATCAGTATACCGTAAAAGTTACAAACACTTACTTACACCGTCTAAGTTGGAAAATGAAATGTAAAAAAATGCATTAATTAAAAACGCTATACGTGAATTAGGGATATTTTTTTCTCGTCTGTCCTGTACAGGACGTCGTTGCACAGGATGATCAAAAACATCACGGTATCTAAAGACCTTTTATCGATTTAAGATCCGTTTGCGAAATATAATGCTTCAAATGGAAATGTTCGAAGCTTTAAATGTAAATGATTATGACGATTATACATATATGACTCACATACTGAATGCATATTATAAAAGCTACTCCTTTTTTTGAAGTTGGTTACAAAGTTACCATCAAGGGATAAGGATCCTACGAGTCGTTTCCGGGATGGTATAAGCACCCTCGAATGGGTTGGTAATGGGTATACGTAGTGCTGAGAAATGATGGTCAGTTTCCATTAACCTTCCGTAGAACCTATAAGATAAAACTAGTTAGGTATTAGGGTGCCTAAGTATATTAAACAATAAAATTAAAGTCATGATGTTTTATACTCCATTGTACCTACTATAACAACCTTCCCTCGTTCCCACCTACTCTATTATCTAGACTGGTTATTGATCTTCTTGGATTAGTAAATTGATAACTGAATTTACATACGAGTTTAAAATTCAAATTATTAATTTTGAACAAAGTCCATTATGGTAAGGTTAGGTATTACAAAGACTTACCTCCAATGTTAGAACATTTTAGGTATAATTATTAGATATTACTTCATTTGGGATGATGATGATGATGACTAAATTACAGTCTCTTTCTAAATTACATTACACCATTTTGCTACATAATCTTATAAATACCACAATGGAAGCCAGATGAATGTAATTCCAATCCTTCGTCGCTGTAGAAAAATATATTTCGATTGTTATTTCATGTAAGGTCATGAAATTGGACAACTTTACTCATAAAAATAGCATTTAAACTTTATATTAATTAAAACTTCGCCAGATAAGAATAAATTGGACGAAACTGGTCTGTTAACTAAAGGTCAAAGTTTGTTATTTGCTTAAATATTTATAACAGTTTTTTAGTGGCTAACCAATTCAACAAGGTAGTGATCTAAATTAATTTAATTAATCCGTTTTTAGTTTGTTTAATTGGCAATCAAATCTGCAAATCTAATTATCAAAGTTGGCCTCTGCAAATATTTACTGTTTAAACCCCTTCTGTGGTCAGTTTTGTCTATTTAAAACGGTTTTTAAAAGGTTTTTACTTAATTTAAACAGGGTTGCATTATCTTGAATTTTTTTTCAGTAAGTACCTAATTCCTATTAACTACTCTCAGTACTAGTAGTAGTCATAAGGTCTCATCTTTTGGCAAACTGAGGTTTCAATTGTAAATGGTTTTTCTACAGTGACTATTTCTCCTCCTGGTTTTAAGGATATCTATGTAACATCTCGTGGAACTTGCGACTCGCCACTCGTTCTTCTCGCCCGCCGCACAGGACGTTTATCCGCGAGCGGGTGAGAACGTCCAGTCCCGAAGATTCACGAGCATAGCATTTAGAACATCTTAAAATTTCACAGTTTTAGAGAAATTCTAGTAATTTTTCTTGGACCATCTTGTCAGTCTTTTTTTACATATTTATTCCAAAGCAATAAACTTTAAGTAGAAAACTGAATCATCATTGTTTGCTACGTTATCTCTTTCTAACTATCATGTCAGCACGTAAAACTGTGTAAATACTATCTCAAATCACAAGTAGGTGATTTAACTATTATAATTCATCTAGACGTGACTAGCTTATAGGGTAAATCTGGCAGAGCAATACTAATGAGATGTGAAGCTCGATTAAATGAATGGATTAAGAATTGCGTTTTGGATTATTAGACAGGTAAATTGAACGGTGAGTTAGTAAACAAACCCAACAGTTGGCTGCGAATATGACGAAGTACGTGAATGTAATCAAAGTTAATATAATTCTCGATTTAGGCAGGTATGATCCAATAAAGCAAGTTTTAGAAGCAGCTGTCATTGATGTACTCGTGTTTGGGACCGGAGTAGAGACGATATAATATTTTTGTTTTCTTATCTGAGGGGCTACTACGAAATTTGAAAATCAAGAGGGGAGTAGGAGTTCGCTGTCATGCAGAAACTTTAACAGAGGTACGTGTAGCTATATAATTTGAGAAACCCTGCTTTATAATATTAGGTATACTTGCTTATTTGTTGAAAGTTTGTACCTAGTTGCTGAAAATCGAGTACAATCGTACAATCTTTCTTATTCTTCAGCCAATAGCCAACCAATGCTGAGTGTAGGCATCCTGCATTGCTTGCCACTCATCTCGGTCCAGTGCTCTCCTCATCCAGCACCTTCCCGCCACTTTGACCAAGTCGTCGGTCCACCTCATCTTCCTGTCTACCAACGTTCTCCGCCGCCCGGTCTGGTACAATCCTTGCTAATATTATAAATGTGAAAATAACTCTATGTGTCTGTCTGTCTGATGCTACCTCTACAACCTTAAGCCGCCTGAAAGTCGGATTGGCTTGAAATTTGGTATACATTATGTAAGTTGGATGACATTACAGGTCAGTCAGCGAAAAAAGCTTGCAGTAAAAAGTAATTTTTAACAGATTTGCACATACCAATTATAAATAAAAAATAAATAAATATCATGGGACACTTGACACAATTGACCTAGTCCCAAACTAAGCAAAGCTTGTACTATGGACACTAGGCAACGGATAAACATTACTTATATAGATAAATACATACTTAAATACATATTAAACGTCCAAAGACCCGAGAACAAATATTCGTATTAATTATACAAATATCCGCCCCGGCCGGGATTCGAACCCGGGACCTTAAGCTTCGTAGTCAGGTTCTCTAACCACTTGGTCGTCCGGTCGTCGGTCGTATTTTCAAAGTATTGACGATATTTCCATACACGGGCTCTCTATTAAAAGGGTTACACATGATCTGGATTTAGTCTGTAGTTTCAGGCATCAATTGTGTTTAGCTTATTGTATTTCACGCTTTGAGATAACGTTCACAGGCAAATTGAGGATCAACGAAGGTATGGTAAATAAAGATACGCAAGGCTACTTTGGTAACAGATATTTCATAAAACATCGGTTGTTGTGTACCTATATTATAAACGTGGGAATGAAGGTAAATTTGAGGACGAATGATTGATGTATATTGTATTCCAATCCAATTTATCACAAGAGTAAACAAAGACGCCATTAACCCAACCATAGACATTTAGTGATGTGAAACCCTAGACCTATTGCAAAATAATTAATCTGTTCAGTAAATCGATTATTTATTAATTTAATAGATAATACTTGATTTAATTCAAAGACTGCAGGGCTACTACGAAACTCGAAACTCGAAGTTCGTGTAGTGCGGTCCCTCTGACACTTATACTATTTAATACGAAAGCGAGAGGGACGGTACGAAACGAACTTCGAGTTTTGAGTTTCGTAGTAGCCCTGCTGTTTATTCAATTATAAAAGCAGTAACTATTTTTAATTTTAAGTAAAGTAAATAGAAATCGCTTATTCATCCGCGCATTAATCATTTTTTAAAATGTCAAATTTTCCACCACTCTATGCTATGGCTAGTCTATGCTACTATAGATTATACACATGTTTCAATCAAGAAATACGTCAGATTTTGACGAAAAATTTCAGATGAAAATAAATATTGAAATCAAGTGAATTTTGGTGATAAAAGTGATTAGACATCTAAAGTAACATTAAAAGACACGAATTATAGATAAATGTGTTATTGATTCGATCCAGTGGGTGTATTACAAGAATTTTGATGAAATCGGTGTTTAAACTTTTAATAAATTGGATAGGCATAACGTATAAGAGAGCGGATTGAATGACCGAGACTTGAGGAGTGAATAGTACGACCGGTGAGCATAGCGCTGCTTCATATATTTTTCTCATACATCTTTTATTTTAATTTTAAGCGGGAGTAGACAACTCATGCGGACAAAGTCACGGGAAAATCAAGAGGTCAAATTAACTCAGAAACCTACTCTCTTTAAGATAACTAGCGGCCTACTCTTACTGTGTTTACAAATAGTCAAGACTTAAATTAATTTATTATATGGGGGTAGTGAGTGTAAAAAGTTTCATATTACCACCTAATATTAATTTGTTTTTGATTTATGGGTAAGGCCGCGAATTTTTCTTGACCAATTTGTCAGTTTTCAAATTTGGAACGCTGATAAAAAAAAACTGATAACACCTAGAGGTTTAATTTTTTTTTATTACATGACACTATATAAACTCTCAAGGTCGCAAATGAGATAATTGATTTAAACCCTTTTAAAAAAAAGTAATAAAAATATATTACCGTCCAAAACGTAACGAAAATTGACTATTTTTTTTCTGACCACGAGTACTTAATACTTATTATTTTCATGCTATTTAACTTCTCATGATCATGATTTTGTTTAAACAAAATTTAATGATATAACGATAGTCCCTACCGATTGGCGGAATCATGATAATAAATAATTTTCATGTTTTATATTTATTTCTTTTTAACGTGCCAAAATACCACGTTTCGTTACGAATACTTTGGTGACGCTTTATTAAGCTAGATTTAACGCCAATTTCGATAGAAATTTGTTTTTGTACACTGGCAACTAATACTCTAATAGGGCAGCATCGATGAGATAAATAAATCTCATCAGTTTGTTGACAAACAGCCATCAAAAAGTGACGCGGAGATTTTTTTTTCGACAAAAACGTCGAAATGCTTGTTCGATTTTAAGGGTAAGTAGTGATTATTTTGAACTGGTTGTTTTATAATACGAGGTAGGGTAATCTTTTGATGTAAGTGCATGTATGGTATTATGTTCAATCCTGTCGTTATTCACCATGAAAACGATTTTTCTGTATGTCTGCTACGTTACACTTTCGTTACGATTACGTTACATTTTTACAAAATGCTACGTATTTTTTACATAACGTAACGAAAAAATGTGTATAAAGGGTAAGTTCACACAGAAAAATTCTAACACACTAGGTATTATTAGGTTTCCAATGACTGGTTCACAGTAAGTTAGTTAGATGGATATTTTGAAGTTAAATAAATTTTAATCTGTAGGTGCAGGATCGGCACAAGATAATTGTGGCGAGTTCTGTGTTCACGTCCTGCTTACATGCATAGCGTATTTTAAAGTAGAGACAAACGGTTGAGATTCACTTACACCTACTTAGTTCATTTTTACCTAAACTTAATAATCATAATAATTTATCACCAAAAACATCTTTTACATTGTCCACTTAACTAAGATATCTTCCCAAATGGTAAAACCTGTGATTTAGGGGTTTGGCTATTTATTTGAATATTTAATAGCTTGTACAATCGAAGTCACAAGCATGCTCACAACTAGGTTCGGTAGGACCTTGACAAGGTCCGCCCGGATACTACGACCATCTTCCTCGCTAATCCTGCCGTGAAGCAGCAGTGCTTCACTTTGTGTTTCGGCGTAAAGAGTAAGACAGCCGGTGAAATTACTGTCACGTGAGGTATCCATCTTAGGCCTCTAAATTATAACGCATCAAGCAATAACCCAGGCGTTGCAGATTTTTTAAAATGGGCAAATATTGAAATCTTACTCATTTGCTACGTTTAGACATCCAGTCGAATAAAAAAAACGAATTATAAATTTTATGCTTAATAAATCGCACCTTAATTGTGGTGTTAAGAGAGGCATGTAAAAGAGACGACTTATGAGAAAGATGTTCGAACTAGAGGGTTACATTTTTTCCACATTCTCATGTTTTAAGCTCTATAGATCTCATATAGGACAGATTCAGGATCAGTATCGTCAGAAATAGTACTAGTAAGCATAAAAACTTCATTTATTATCATACATGTATTTTTTTTTTTCATACATACGTTATCTTAAAGAGAAATTTTACCAGTAATCTAGCTTTGTAAAAATTTACGTTACGTTTTATGGTAACGTCAAGTTATTTTTTTATGTAGTTAGTGTAAAAGTTTTCATATTGTAACATTAATTTTTTTGATTTATGTCTCTTGTACCTATGACGTCAATGTTATTATTGAAGTTGGTGTATTTACAAATTAAATCTTTTGCAATGATATGTGAAGTCAATAGATCCTATACTATAGATATTTATCTAATTATTGTTAATTTTTCAACTTTGTTTCTATTAATTATGAATTGAGTCATCGGTCAAAGTTAACGGAATAAAAAAAAAGATGTATGTTGGTGTTGTTGATAATGACTACCAGCCGTAAAGTTTGAATTGTGCGGACGTCATGTCTACACGTCCGTTCTGACCCAACCCCAAAGTTTGCACAACGTAACCCAACCAATGTGTTTGTAGCATGTGCCTGTATAAAGGTACTTAAGACTTGAGTGCTCTTATAATAAACTAGCCCGTTTTGACTGAAAAGTATTCGTTCGTCGCTATCTAGTGGGAAATAAACAATTTTTATAGAATCCCACCACCAGAATCCCACCATCTGTGTGCCAAATGTTATAATAATATATTTTTTAGTAAAGTTATGATACTTTTTACCCTAAGTTTTTAGTTAAAATTTTAAAGTACTCTTGTCTAGGCCATAATAGAGCTCTCGCCAGAATCCCACTATCAGAGTGCCAAATATCATAACATAATTCTTAGAAAAGTAATTTTCTGCTTAATTATGGTTCTTTCTTTCTTTCTTTCTTTCAAAAATCGTTTGGCATTTCGATAAAATCACCTTTTCGTGTCCCTGCCCTACTCGAACACAAAAGACCAACACATGACTGGACCTTTTCAAACGTTTGATTAAAATTTGGACTCGCCCTCTTTACTTGTCATACGGATGTATGTACAGTCACCAGCACCAATATCTGACACAACAAGCGTGCATAAATATCTGATACGACTCTATTTCTAGGGCTGGAAGGACATGTCAGATATTTTTACACGCTCCGCTGTAGCAGATATTGATTCTGGTAACTGTACTCGATGATCGTCAATATAATGGCGTAATATGGATACTCAGGATATTAAAAAACCCGTATATTTATGAGTTAGCTACAGATGTAGAAAATAATCCATTCCCTTCGTAAAAAAATCGGAACACACGATTACTTCCGTATGCTGCCGACTTCATCATCATCATCATGTCAGCCCAAAGGCGTCCACTGCTGGACATAGGCTTCCCCCAAGGCTCTCCACTCAGACCGATCTTGTGATTTCCGCTTCCAACGCGATCCCGTCATCTTAACCAGGTCGTCGCTCCATTTTGTTGGAGGCCTACCGACAGCTCGTCTCCCGGTCCGCGGACGCCATTCGAGAACCTTTTGACCCCATCGGCCATCAGCCTGCCGGCTGCCGACTAATCTATGAATAATTGTTTTAATAAGTGACATATTTATATTAAATAAATAAGGGTGCTTTGAGTAGAGAGAAGTGGAGAGCCATTCATCGGCTACACGGACAAGAGTATGCTTAAATAAGAAAGAGGAAGAAATAAGGGTGCTTTATTTATTGATGATAAATATCAAACCACGATTGTGAAGTATATCACACTGAGATGTTATCACACCCACGATCAAATTCTACAGAGAACAATCTTAACTTAGGTGTTAACCACTCTATATCAATTATTAATCTCTCTATACGACCTTCCCCTACGATGACTTGATGGGTACTGAGGCTGACTGACTGCAGGAGCATGACAAATACGAACGTTACCGAGAAAATACGATGGGAACGGATTACTTACTACATCTAAAAGTCAACGCAAGTAAAAAGAGCTCTGGGTGGCTAGTGGACGGGATACGTTTGCGCATCTGTCAACTAACAAGCCAATGGCGTGACGGCCACGCGCACGCTCCTACGCCCCCTCCCGCGTCCCCCACTGCTCCGCCGCCAATTTGGTCCGTATTTCGCTCACTGCGCAGGTATATCGCCAGGAGCTCTTTTTACGTGCGTTGATTTGTACGAGTATTTAGTTTTTTTTGCAACGGGATAAAGATCGTACCTAATTTAGCTATAATGAGATCCCGATAAATATTTCGACACAGTTGTTGTTGACATAATGCATGCCTTTCTAAGCTCATTAAAGGTCATCATCATCATACCAGCCTATATAGGTACGTCCCACTGCTGGGCACAAGCCTCAAATGAGAGCGCTCTACTAACAATGCGTTACGCTCTCAACGAAAAAAAAAGCTTCAACGAAAGCCCAAACATTGTTTCCATACAGTTAATCACAACAACTGTGATGTCCAAAAGAGTTTTTCATCATAAAATCTATTGAAAACAAAAACTTTGTTCCACTAAATATTTTTGTAGCAAAAGCTCGAATCCCTGGTTCCATAGGTACGTGATTTAACGTATTTTTTTTTCATGGCTGAAAGTTCGATTAAAACGCTTTCAGCTCTGAGCCTCTGAGCAGTTTTAAAATTTAAAAAAATGTGAACGGTTTTTCGGAAAATATTTAATAAAAAAAATATAAATTTATTTGTCGGTTGACCCGTATTGTCCATAATATCCGTACTTGTTTATGTCGTTTAGATACCAAATGTCTTTACTTCTTTCTTCGCTTTCACATCTCCGTATCCAGCACAGATATTTGAGATAATTGAGAGTCTCGTCGATATTTTGAAGTATGAGTTAATTGGTTAGGGTAAGGAAAGGTTACAAACATCTCGAGTTATCTTGACAAAAATATTTTGTTTACTTACTGACTATAACTACGTTAAAAATTTTAACAAATGTAACTGTAACTTGTGTAACTGTTTCATTCTAGTTCACTACCTTTTTGCTTAGGTATAATTAACATATGCATACTTCATTTAGACCGCGTATCGCATCCAATTATTAAAACACCCACTTCCCACAGTTGCGGGTGTTAAAATTAACAATGATGCTTAAATTACAAGCAAGACAATTACACCAATTACCCACAAGATGTTATGGTTAAATATACCCGTAATTATTATGCAAGACGAAACTTGAATGAGAACGGCTACGGACGTCTGGTCACGTAAAGGATGAGTATTAGATGGAGGTGCCTTACGAAATGTTGAGGGCTGTAGAAGGGCTTAGGTTTAAGCATATTGGCGTGCTAGTCACTGAATATCTTACATGTTTTGCTGTGTTTGAAGGTAAAAGTTTATAGACTAGTGTTCAAGGTGTAAGGTGTAAAAATTAATTTGGAATATTGCAGCATTCCGCACTCAAAGGTTGACTGGCAGATCCCTTTACGGATAAGTACGGCTTTGTACTTAACACTATTTTTTTGTAACCTTTCTGTATTTTATTTTTGTACAATAAAAAGTATATATACAAACAAACAGTCCATTGGGCAAATTTGACAAAACACCTGGGTAAAAGTTTGTCAGAAAATTTAAATTGAAGTCGACGAATGTGTCGACTACATTTTGAATTGAAAATTCCAATGAAAACCCCTTACTGCGGTGTTATGTCAAAATTGGTTAATCATCTGCTGAAATATTCTGGATAAATTTCATGACATAGTGTATTTTCCAATTGTTTGTTAATTCTAGGTGGTTCAGATAATTGTCTTCTAATCAGCCAATAACACTTTCATTAAAACACCTAAGTACAGTGGTAAACTAATAAATAGGTACTTAGACGCAAAACGGAAAATAGTTTAACCAACTGCGAAAACATTCGCTAAATTCCATTTTCCTAAAAGCCCCAGTTTGCATAGAGATAGTCATGAAGCTACAAAATTGAGTATGTACATATTTACTACTCACCTGATGAACGTTTGCATATATATAATATACTACCTCACCGTGAGCCAGTAGCCGCAATATCTTAAAGTAAACACTTCGGTACGTTTCGCTTCTGCTTCAGTTTACTCTAACATTCAGCAGAAACATTAAACAATGCCTAATTTACTCTAATATCTATTTGTTAAACTGAAACGGCTACTTCATTCGACATTAATACTGAAGAGAGTATTGATTATCGATATTACATTAGCTACCTAACATATTTACATAATGCTTCCTGTTACAGATTCGTGCTCTAAATGCTCTTTTGAATGTAGGAGGCGACGACAGCAAATGTCTAATAAAAAGACGTTAAGAGTGACAAAATATTTGAAAGACGTAAGGAAGTATGTCTGAATTCCGACACGTCTGCTCCGAGGCGACAGTTTTGTGCCATACCGTCGCGATGTCAGGTAAAGTTTACTGCAAATGGGTCACATAACAAGTTTTTAGAGTTATTTCAAGAAAACACGCATTCAACTTTTCTTCTCCATGAAGCGTAAGTACCGTAAATAGCGATTTCCTTTGAAATTAGACATTTATCAAGTTTACTGCCAACCCTAATTGGGCCGATGCTGCGGGCAAATAGCCTTAATCCCCTGAAATCCTGGCAAGACATGTTCCCGCAATGGGACTGCGAAAGAAAAATGGGCAGTAAAGGTCTAAATACCATATAAAAGAGTTACGCGCTTCCCTTTCTATTTTAAACAGCGCCTGTTCCCGCAATTTGCCCGTAGCTGCATGTGTGGCGGTATTTTGTATGCAGCGATCGTTTTATTTAATTCTAGTGGCCGTCTCGAGCGGGCTTATTTATATACGTTTTATGGGCTTTATCGGTTAACTCCGTGCGTGAGATCGTATGATAGCGCCTGCATATGGCTCCCCACGAGTAAAAGTGTATCGAACGATGGAGCGTTCTGTCTTGCTCGCTCTACCTGAATTCTTAAGGGATAGAGTCAGATGATCCCGACGTTTGTTTACTTTGGGTTACTTCCGAGCAGGGTCGCGATGTGGATATAGCCCGCTTTCGTTTTTATTGTGGTCGCAGAAGAATAAAAGTACCAGATGTTTATGTTCGAAGTTATCGAGGCGTTAAATTTAAGGGTTGTTTTAATATTGAGGTTTATTTAATTTATTCTTTGGTACAGATTTACGGCACAATATAAAAATTGAGTACCTTGCACCAAAGGGTACCTTTAGTTATTAAAACAGGATGTTCTTAATTCGTTGGATATTTCTTTATGTATTTTATAATTCCCCGATTTCTCGAAGAAAGCTTGAGTAATGTAAAAATAATAGACTTCAAACAGATCAGCAGATAGCTTACACAGAAACATACACATACACAAACATCACGCCTGTATTCCCAATGGGGTAGGCAGAGCACAAAAAACGTTACGCTTCGGAGCCACTTTTAGCAATTTTAGGTTTTAAGTTTGACAGAAACAGGTATATGATTTTCTGTGGTAGCGCATTAAATAGCTTATATTTCAGTTTTTTTTTGAGTCAGTTAAATTTTCGGTTAATAATGGTATCAGAAAGTTAAAATTGAGTATTTCACAGACAAAAGTTGTAAATGTCACTTCGTGGCTATATTTATAACCATAATTAAAAACTGAATTATAAAAGGTACCGTTTAAAATTTTACGACGCAAATCTTCATCCGGCATTGATTCCGGTCCCGGAACTCGAGTCCTTCATACCATAATTAGATTCTTATAACCAATTGATCATTGCAAGTCTTAAAAATGTAGTTAGTCTGAATGACAAATAATGCTTTGAGCAACTCTAAGAATCATCATCATCATCATCTCAGCCTATATTATACGTCCCACAGTAGGGTACAGGCCTCCTCGCAGAGTGAGAGGGCTTGGGCAGTAGTTCCCACGTGGGCCCAGTGCGGATTGGGAACTTCACACACACCATTGAATTGCTCTAAGAATCAGATTTTCATTATTGTTTCATATTATAAACAACTTAGATTATGTATTAGGCAAGTGATTAGAGTGAGAGTGGGTGTGGAAGACAGAGAAATCACCACACTGTCTTATTTCCCAAGAATGTCGTCATGATCATGAAGGTTTGCTAGATCCTGAATCGATGACCATGGCCACACTGCCAACAGTGTAGCGACTTCGAAGAAGTGAAAGTATCAACCTAAAGTTATAGTTTATCTAACTCAGTGTATGTATTAATTCCAGGTGTTGCCTGTAACAGAAGCAAATAATTTAAACATAGATCGTACTTATCAAAGTGAACGACATTAGTTCAGCGACTTTTGAAAATAATTGACTGTTTAGATTTTCCCTTTTTCATACAAATTAAATACTGTTATCAATGTACATAGGAACGCCATCCTAGAGTCCAATAGACGTCGCCTGTCCCCTACTAACATTAAGCATTTTGCTTTACATTGAATCTTCGAATAAATTTTAAAGTGTAATAGAAATAAAAAAACTTGGTACTTATTTTTAAAAGTCGCTGAACTATTATCGTTCAGTTTGACGAGTAACATCTATGTTTTAATTATTTGCTCCTGTTGAAGGCCAGCTATTTTTTACTTTTCGTTAGTTCAGCCAGTTATTTTCCACCGCAAAAACCATAGTTGTTTCACTCATTATTATTGGTTCATTTAGCTTTTATCTCTATGGTTTTAGTAGCCTAAAGAGCAAAGTTTTTATTTATAATCCTGTGGGAAACAAGTTTTGGAACACAGCGAAGATTAGAGAAGTTCCAAACACTAGTATCGGCTCGAACTGGACCCCAAGGGAACAATCTAGAGGTATTATACCCGTAGCAATAGAATATAATATTTGGGAAACTTAGACTGTACTATTCCGACATTTTATCATATGGTTATTGATGGAGCGAGTGCGAAGCACCTCCGTTACGATTTGGACAAAAATGCTTACGTATTTCCGGTAGTTTTTCCACCGATTCTCGTTAATGTTTGTGGTATAAGAGTGTGGAAATTTTTTGACGATTCAGTTCTTAGATTTTTTGACGAAGCCATGGATGTCTTAAAGTCGGTGAACATTTACTTAGATTTAAGCTATGCGAAAGCAAACTCGTGAGGTTCTGCAGCGTGGTTTATTAAATAATAGAGCCACTAGTATTTACTATTAAGTGGGCCAATATTCTTATTAGCGTCGCAGAAGGTATTATTAAAAGAGCAAGTGCAGGCAGCAAAAAGTTGTATTAAAGTGTTTTTTTTTAACAAAATATATCAAGAATTCAAAATATATGCCTATTGTTTATCTTGAAAATTTTCATATAAGTACCTACCTCTATTTTCTGTACTGCTTGCTATATTTTGATGTTCAATAAAGAGTCATTGTATTGTACTGTACATGAAAACTACATTAGAATCTTTACATAAATATATTATATTGTTTTGTTAACTTTGATAGGGTTTAATATGGAATAGGCGCGGGTTGTCCGGTATCCATTGTCCGAGGCTATCTAATTGATATCCCGCCCTTGCCCTGTCATTCTTTACTTATTTATTCGTCATTTCAATCGGCTTCATTTGGTTTATGTGTGAGATTTAACGATTGGGTCGTTTGCTAGGCACTGACAGTTTACATAACATAAAGGATTCAAGGGCAGAACTACATGAAATTTTGTTTAAATTTATCTTTAATCAGCCTTAAAAAGAAGAACGATTTATGTTTACCTACCTAATACCCCAGAACTTGGTCATTTGTGAACTGGTTTGGTTTTTTTTGGGAAGGTCATACTCTTCGTTTGGTGCCATTTAAGTTTTGCTGTACCTAAAAACTATGCTTCAGTAATAAACTATATGGTAATCCCAATAACACCCTAAAACTATTTTTAACAAGCCGGAATACGGTTACGTTATTCTGTCTTAAGTGACTGCTTGACTGCTTTATCAATTTATCATGCGACTCTGGAAACCATTTTGGATCAAAATATGCAACTGTTCTAACCAGCCAACCACAGTTAATTTACGTTGTTCTGTCTTGGAGTTCGAGTATCTTGCTTCCGGATGAATCGTCAGATAAGCCCGATCGTATCATATTATTGTATTGTCATTAGAACTACGCAAACCACAATAATAATTGGGTGAAAATCAAGTTCAAAGATTCCGTTACATATTACGAGTAAGTGAAGCTTAAAGCTAAAAGCGTATTCAAAATAGTCAAAATCTATCGACTTACTTACCTACCTCTCTATCTCCTTGTTTACAAACAAATTGCATAATGTCATATCTGAATACACTTTTCATAACTATGTTTGTGCTAAATTTACCCCGATAGCCAGAGCAGCTCATAAAAATAGAACAAAATTCCGTAATTCATAAAAGTTCTAATCTAAATCTTTGTTGTTGTAGCAAAATATGCATATGTTTGGTCTGTGTCTGGAAAAATCAAAGGTCAAAGACTTTTTATGAATAAAAATCAACTGTAGAATCTACATACATACACACATACAACAGTTGATTTTTTGAGTAATGCGCTTACACTCTTCACACAAAATAGCTACAACAGTTTGAGTAAATATTTTTGTTATGATTGTATCTAATGTAAAGACAAGATTTGTATGAAAGAAAATGTTCAAAATATTGCACAGAAACGTGAAAATTTTGCATTAAATAATCTCCTCATAAAGAGTGAGTGAGCTTGACAGACAGAAGGTGTTTGCCTACGCGAAGCCCAGGTGGCTAGCTGCTTTGATGAGCCTAGCAAGACTTTAAGAATGATCGAGAGACTTCAACATTATCAAAATTACGTTAATCTTTACAGCAAAATAGAACACGTGTTAATCAACATTTAAAAATTATTCTTGTGCAAACATTATTATAGTTGATAGATGCGATTCCCTCTTATTTGTGAAGTTTTGAAATCTGTGAAAAAAGTGTCGGCAATCGTTAAGTAACAGGTGTATGTTTTGCAGCATTACATCGCTGAATGGACGTTTAGGCATCTCAGACTTTACTTAAAAGGAGTTCTTGGAACGAAGTAAATTAATTTCATAATTTAACATTTTCATTCTAAACAGGGGGAATATAATTGAACTGGATTTTAAAATAAATTTCGTGTCGGGTATTATTTGGAAAAGGAAACATGAGTTTAACAGTTTTGTCTATTAGCCCGTGGTCTAGTATTTAGTCCGTCTATCTATAATTATACCTATTACTCTTTTTCTCACTTAATAATTGACTTTTTTCTCAGGAACGTGTGGAGGAGGTGTCAAGTCAACTTTACAAACAACTGTTCGCAAACGGAATTACGCGCTACAGCTAGTATAATAATAATGTTAAGTTTAGTACATTTTTGCAGGTGGCAGGACCTTGTGCAAGGTCCGCCCGGATTGCTACCACCATCTTGCTCGCTAATTCTGCCGTGAAGCGGCAGTGCTTGCACTGTTGTGTTCCGGCGTGGAGAGTAAGACCAACCGGTGAAATTACTGGCACTTGAGGTATCCCATCTTAGGCCTCTAGGTTGGCAACGCATCTGTAATACCCCTGGCGGTGGTGATCTCTTACCATCAGGAGACCCACTTGCTTGTTTGGCATCCAGTCGAATAAAAAAAAGTTTAGTTAAAATAAACAGTTTAGTTTCGCTTCGTATGTCTTTAACCATTTTAAAATTATCATTATTTTATGTGACCAAAGCCAATTAGTATCCAGTCAAATAAGGCAAATATCGTAGCAGTGTATACCTCTCTAATTAATTTTGTAAGCTACGCTCTTGTCGGTGGAATAATCGCCACTCCGCACGGTCTTCGGCCAGCTGTTTGACTTCCTGATACAGCCTACATCCATTTTCTCCTTCACCTGGTCATAATAGGTCAATCTTGGGCGTCCTCTGCCTCGTTTCTACTTTTCGTTCCAGCAGGTTTTAAAACAAATTACTGTGTCCTATCATAAGTCCCCTTGTACCAGTGTTAAAGTCCCATAAATTATATAATATTTCCGTGTAAATGTAACATCCCATCAATTTGCATATTTACCGTCACATTTGTTAAAAAAGCAACGTCCTAAGCGTAACCGTTATTAGGGAAATGATGTAAAATTGTGTCGGGAGGCGGGAGATTTACCCACGCAGTCACGTGGCGACGAAATGCGTGATTCAAATTGCAAGCAGCGCCACAAATTAGACCGGTAACGTGTATATTGTAGGACGTTTCCGGGGTTTATGCGTATAATATAAATAAGTATGTGTGAAAAATACTCTTATCCTACTTATGTTACAAGCGTTTGTGTGTGTGCATGGCTTGTGTGCGTGTGTAAACTACCTTTTTTCATTCAAAAGCCTTAATTTTAAATTCATCTGCATTTGGACTGCATGCAAACCGCAACGTAACCGCAACTGCCACATGCCTACAACACATTCGTCTTAAACTATGAATACATATTATAAAAGTTTGTGAGTGTGTGTGTATTGTTACATTTTCACATTAAAGCGGCTTTATTTAAAAGGTCCCTGCAATTGCACTGCATTTCAACTGTAACGTAACCGTAACGGCAAACTGCCCCATTCATTTCAAGCGCATCTGTTTTTCCGACTGCAATTAAGTGGCCATAGAAAATAGGCGGTCAACAGTAGCGAATACGGAATGAGTCAGTCTGTAACTTTGACTGGTCATCTTCTCTTATTGAATAAGTCATCATCATCATCATCACCGTCATCCTAGCCTACATACGTCCCACAGCTGGGCACAGACCTCCGCTCAGAATGAGAGGGATTGGACCACAGTTCCCACGAGGGCCCAGTGCGGAATGGAAACTTCATTTCGCAGGTTTATGCTGATGTTTTCCTTCACCGTAAAGTTCGTGGTTGATTTTCAATGTAATTTCGCACATGATGATGCGAGCCTGGGTTTGAACTCTCTCTCTCTCGGTATTTGAGAGACCATAGGTGAAACCACTAGGCCACGGCGTCGTCGCGGATTTTAACAAGTAGAAATGTGTTGCTAAACTTCAAACTCAGATATGTCCACTCTACCTCTTAGGGGAGTATCTACCTTATTTTCCTTTTCTTTTCATACAAAAATCCAAAAATTCTTAGGGGCTGTTTCACCACCCATTGATTAATTTTATATGACGGATAAATGTGATGCCGTCTCCGTCTATCCGAACAAAACAAACAGAGACGGAATCACATTCAACCGTCAAATGAATTTAATCAATGGATAGTGAAACAGGGGGTTAGTAGAGTTGGACTTATCTGCCCTTGAAATTGATTGGTGGTTGGTTGTTGATTGGTTGGTTGGTTGGTTTGGAGATTGCCCTCGTGCGCGATTTATTCAATTAGTCCGCTGTTTGTAAACAAACGATTCGACGCAGGATCAAAGTAGGATCCTGGCTCGCTACTAACTCCCAAACGTACGTAGAATAATATTATTAGGCCGCGACACGGAGCGGTTAGTAAACACAGCCCGCGAAATTGAATGCGATCCCTAATAAAAGGTCGAGGGAAGCCAGAGTATGTGACTGTAAGGCATAATGTTTTCGACCTTCGGAAAAGAAGGGTTGTTTGAAGACATTATTTGTATGTCTGTGTCACTTTGAGCCGAAACGAATAGAACGGATAGATACCAGTATAAGCTGTAGAAGATGCTCGCTTCCATTCTTGCCAACCCGTATCGTATCTGACTATGAGTACTGAGTTGAATCGTTGACAGATTTTATCATCCAGTCCACTAATCATTGTTTGTTTGTTTTATGTACAAAAAGAAAATACAAAAATGTTACAAAAAAAAGTGCTTAGTACGACGGCGAACTTATCTTTGAAGAGATCTCTGCCAGTCAACCTTAATCATTGTTATATTTAAAGTGTTGAAACTCTACTCTAACCCCTTATTTTTAAGAATTTGTCCAAGCTTACTGTTTCAACTGCAATCAGTTCCACGAGCAAAGTATTTTGTCCTGGTGCATATCTAAATTATGGCAAGTCATAATGTGTGTTAATGTTTGTCAGAATTTTTGTTAGTGACATTTTTTTTCGCCAAAACCGTAAATGTAAATCGTAAACTAACCGTCATCGTAACGTATTTCTGTCATTTATTAATTGTCATCTATAGGAAATTGTACATTAGGTTCGCTTAGATTGGTTTTAAAACAATTCTGAACAATTAATGAATTCCGAGAAAAAAGAGTTTAACTATGACAAACAATACATTCTGACTTTCAATAAATATGCGAGCCGATATGGACCCATTTCGTGCACTGAATCAAGTTATGCAAGCTTAGCTGTATCAGCAACTTTAGTTCTACGGATTTCTTCATTAAGTACTGATTCAATCCCGCAGAGATACTCCAAGCATAGCTCTGTTCTTTACCATTTCATTGATCACTTAACAGAAAATGTATCACAATAAAAATTCCCACAGTAAACTACAAAGTTTCCCACCACACCTTTGCAAAAGGCAAAGTAGAATTTAGCTGAAACTTGTACTTATTTCTCAAATTAATCAAAAACTTAGTTTTGTTTGAGCTAAGAAATCGTAATTTCCAGGGAGTTAGGCTAAAGTTGATTTGAGTAAAAACAAGCAATACTTAGTATTCTGGGTTCAAATTGAAAATACTACTGTTTACGAGAAAAAGTTTCAAAAAAAAAGAAAGCAAAAGGTTGCGTTACTACTCCATTTATTAAAATTCTAACTGCAACCCGTCAGATACAGCATAAAATTCATTTTATTTTGTATAAAACCTTTGTTTGCTCTGCAATTTTTTTTAACTCATGATCTAGAATGTGTTTAGTCTGACATTAATCCTCTATAAAGTGCCTGAGATATTAGTTAGTAAGTCGCCGCTTGGTAAAATATATATTATATTGAATAAAACTCACGTTATGATTCACTTAGTTTTATTGTCTTTGGAAATATCGTGCTGTTGTAAAAGTTTCCTTAATAGGTACTTTAGTGTGAAAGTGATCTTGAATTATGGACGTTTTAGTTAAAGACCTGTGCATGCAGTGTGCGAGGATTTAAAATAAATCTCTCCAGTTTTATTCACTAGTTTAAACATGCGTTTCGACTGCCCTATTTCACGAAGCTACAAGTTACAAATTTACAAGCGGTAGTCTTTGTTTAACAGTATGAATTGAAAAGAGACTACCGCTTGTAAATTGTAGCTTCGTGAAATGGTCATTGGATAGAACTATGCAAGGTACCTAAATGATGCGTGAGGAAAATCCACCAGTAGGATTAGATACTTAACTTTCTTAGTGTCGCTCCGCGCAGCTTGGTAGGTTTTGTGGGGTAAACTACGCTAAACAAGGTGCGAAACAAGTGATATACAAGGGGTGAGTACGCTCCTTTACATACATACTTCATTCGCAGATTTATCATTGCGTTTGGTTGATTGGTTATCGCAATTTGTCCAGATTGCTCGCAAGAATTATACGGTCTTGGCTTTGAACGAGTTCAGTTATGATTTTCTATCGAACTCGGCGATGAATCAATGAAAGAAGGTTGTTGAAAGTCACAGTTAAGCAACTTTTCTTTTTCGCCCCGCTATCTCTAGTAGATACGCAGCTTAACAATATAATAATGATTAACCGCTTCGTAGACTGTATATTCAGGCAGACTTTTAGTTACTCGTCAGTAAAGTTTGACAATGGTTAATTTAATTAGCCAGCGTTTCAGCTCAATGCTGTGGGATTGTATTTTCAGTAGCCTTATTCAATTACTTAGTGCCACTGTCATTTAACAGGAAAATTCTAGAACTTTCGTGTTAGTTAATTAATACCCTTGTAATATGGGAAGCATTTTCGATAACAACTTTTTTTTGATGTTTAAAAAGTGATTCAGTGTATTTTTTCTCAAAATCGGTGCGGCAATTTTATTGCAACTTTATTCACATTTTTAATTGTTTACCCCCTGTTTCACCATCCATTGATTAAATTTATTTGACGGATAAATGCGATGCCGTCTCTATTTGTTTTGTTCGAATAGACAGAGACGGTATCACATTTATCCGTCGAATAAAATTAATCAATGGTTGGTGAAACAGCCCCTTAATTAATTTGCTTTAAGAAGAATGAGTAAAATTGAAATTAACAAAAGGCTAGTGCCCCAAAAATTTAATTAGTACGTCAATTAGATGATCAGAAATATTGAATAGGTAGGTATTTATTTTCAAAAATATTACCTAATATTGATCTACGCATCGTAGATATTCTTAAAAGTATTAAGTAAGTCACGAAGGGGCAGTGTGAAAATTTACCGAGACTGAATGAGTTATTTTTCAGTGTAGGTTGAAAAGAAAATCAAGACGCGAAAAGAACGGACTTAATACTCTTAAAATAAATTTGCTTCTTTGTTAGATAGATTAAGATACCCATAAAACACCGGACTTACAACAAAACTTTCCGCGGGAAACTTTACTACCGAGATTTTAATAAGATTTTTTAGAGCTTCAACCGTCGCGACATTGCGTGAACAAGTAGTTAAATGCATTTTTTTAAAACCCGTCTGTCCTTTTTATTACATTATTAAGCTAGCACAGCTACAAGCTACTATAGACCTTTGAGTGGATAACATAGGATTTGAACTTTTACAGTCGTTTTGGACGACGATGCATTTTATTTATTTAGATATTGTTTTATGTCGCATATAAACATAATAAAACTTTAATGATCACTATGATACTATGCTAAGCAAGCAATAACATTATCGATATGTTCCGGGCCGTAAAAATAATAATCTTTATGATGTATTTTATGGTTATATTCTATCACACATATTATTATATTGTTTCACTTGTTCAAACAGTAGGTACTTTACATTATATTTAAGTAAATAAATGATTTAATTTTATTAAGCTTATAATATGTACAAAGAATTATGTCACAACTAACAATAATGCAAAACTGTCCCAGTGCTGGGCAAACATGCACTTCAATAAAGTTTTACGACAGGGGGAAAAGTTCGCAGTAAGTATGTCATATTTTCAGGTCCGTGAATATTGGAATATTCCAATTTATGTGTTATACGTCACATTATTATTTTGTTCAACCTAGAACACCTACTGAATTACAAATCAGTTCTATTCCTGTTCCCAACTAACTATGTACCTGGCTATTCCCAATAGCTCATAACTTACTTTTATGATTAGCTGTGTAAGATTAGGCGCGTATTCAGCTGTCTGAACTTTTACAAAACTTTAAGCGTCCTTATGGGCGGATTATACCTAGGTAGTTAGCCACAGAGGCAACATTGCCCACCTACAAATCATTGTTTTGTTATAGTTTTGTCAAGCAATGGGCTCAGTCACAGATAACACGTATGTTAAAGAATGAAACATTATATAATTGAAAAAGTACCTGGGCGACTGAGCTTTGCTCGGGCTAAAACTAGATCGAAAAAAAGTTAGATCGATTTGTCATCCCTGAAAACCCTATATACATATATATAAAAGAATTGCTCGTTTAAAGGTATTCGATAGATAGTTAGATAACCAACAAAATATTTTTCCTAAAGACTGATAAAAGGCTACACATAAATACAACCTGAATTTACGATAGCTTTAGCTTTTAAAATATTTCAGGTTCTATGCCGAAGCAGTAAAGCAGCTAAGCGTTCTGATGCAGTTTTAAAATAGTTTTATAACAAATAAGCTCCACCACAGGTAACGTTGTTGTAGTAAAGCTATTTACAGATTGTTCGGTTGGCCTCCACTTCCGTCTAAATAGTTCATAAAAATACGTTCAAAAAGATGTTCAGATAAATTTATGTATAATAATTATGTTTATCCGGTAAACTCACTGACTAAGGTCCTCACTGAAAATCAGCGCCACGGCTTGCCGTGGCATTATGCTGAGTGGGGACCTGTTTAGCGTCATGTATGTCTTTATTTGTTCTGTGTTTGTTCCTATGTTTGTTTTTTATGGCGTTAAATAAATGTATTTTCTTTCTTTCTTTCTTTTTCTTTCAAAACTGCCCGGTTTGGCAGCGAACTTACTGAGATTAGCAGCCTTAGTTAAATTAAGAGATGATATCTTTAATTATTGCTGAAAATATGACTGCCCAATATTTACATACCTTCTGGATGGGACAGGATAACGGTTAAAGGGGTCGCACACTCTCTTGATTAAGGAGTTTTCTTGATTAGTCTTTTATTCTTAATTTTGTAAGGTTACCTAAGTACCTGCTATGAAATCCTTGTAACAATGGGCATTTTGATATAAATAATTTCTTATTATTAATACTTATGTATTATATAATCTATGCAAGCATGAGTTTCAATCAAAGCGGAGTGAAGACCCGAATAAATCCAAAAGTTTATCGTAATACTGGCTTTTACCGACGGCTTCGACCGCGTAAACCACATCATTATACCACTAGAGGCCTTATTGCCTAACGCGCAGGCCATCGCTTTCATCATCTCTTTCTCTCACCATCTTACACCGTTAGACAGAAAGAAACAGTGAATCGAGCGACAATAAATACGGCCTCAGTAGGTTTTTGTTTTGTATCGTGCATGATACTTTATTGTAATATAAAAAATAATTTTCACAAAATTTCTCATTCTGAAAACGTGCCACCAAAAGTCAGTTTTAGCTTTTCTAACTTTAAAAAAATATAGTTAGACCCTAGTCTCACATGGTACCCGAAACTACATAGTTCATGATAATTCCGTGATTAATGTAGAATAAGCAGATTGAACAATAAAGTAATAGGATTATACAAAATCTAAATATCCGGAACAGTAAGATTAAACACAATAACTGTATTCATAATGTTTAGGGGTTTTGCGATGATTAAGCCTCACGAACTAGTTTGTTAGCCTATTATGTGTTAAGCTTTACTCAATACCCTAGTAATGCTATTGTAGTGGTATAATAATAAACTATTGTCTTTTGCCCCAAGGCCAGAATCTTTTGAAACGTTCCTTATTTGGACCTGATGAATATTGGACTACAATTAACTAAAATTACTTTAATTTATATTATTTCATAAAATTTAAATATATACCTAGGTATAGTGGGTTTTATGGCATTATCATTTTATGGAATTTTTCACAGTTAGCTATAAACGATTTTCATATTTAGGTAAAAATACCTAACTTCTCGTAAGAAAAGTTGTTGGATTATTGTATAATTATAATGTGTATTACCTATTTTCATCATGTGCCAAGTTTCATAGGCGGGAGAATTAATCGGGTTACAAAACCTTCGTTGGTCGGAGTAGGTATTATAGGTACTTTGTTAGTTACAAGTATAGGCTAAAAAGGAGCGTGTTAAAAGCTATAAAACTTGATATTGTTTCATTTTGAAAACAAATTTCCGCACTCGACAATCGACGATATTGGCAAAGTTTATCTTTAATTCGGTATGTTGCTTAAAAATGAAATCGTGGCTGCGATTGTATTGAGCGCACCATTCCCGGACAAAAACTCAAAACTACTTACAAAGTTACCGGGAAGAAAAATACTTACATATTGTAAACTAGCTTTTGCCCGCGGCTTCGCCCGCAAGGAATTCGGTTATCGCGTGCTGTTTCCTCGGGAACTGTGCATTTTTTCGGGATAAAAATTAGCCTATGTCACTCTCTGGTCCATAAATCCCGGTCTCGATGCCAAAAATCACAACGATCCGTCGCTCCGTTTCGACGTGAAAGACGGACAAACATACAAACACACAAACACCCAAACACACTTTCGCATTTATAATATTAGTATGGATGTAGTCATATGATTGCTGCGATAATTTTGCCAGCTACTAGTTTGGGCAAAGTTTTGACAGAAATATGAAACCTGCCAATTACGTGTCGAGCCACGGATGCCTGGCGGCAGGATTTCGTAGTTCCATTTAAAAGTTGGTCGACTAATTATTCTTTAATTTACTTATAAATTCTCATACGTTATATATTTTTAATTTATTAATTTAGATCGTTGCTATACACGTATATCTGTTGTCTGGGTTTGGCTCTTCATCGTAACTATCCCCAAATTTACACAATATCGCGGTAAGTTTCTAGGGCAGGGCAGTCTCTTGATCATTATGAAAATGCGCCGACCGTGAGAAACGCTCTACTTTATTATAAATAACACTCTGTTTACGAGTTGTTTCCGCACTTCAAAACTGTTAAATGAAGCGAAAATATCCACCTGACGTTAATGGCGGCATTGTTCGTTGAATTTATTGAAAATATACTTAAAGGTAAAAGTTTTGTGTGCTTTACCGCCGATATTAACCGCTGGATATTATTTTCTTCTCAGCATCGTTTGACCGAATCGATGTAATCTTCAGTAATAATTTTGTGCTACATTTTAGATATTTTTAATTTAGCAGTTCTGTTGAAGATGCATTTCTTCCTTCAGAATCATCCTTGACAATTTTATGATATTAGCCAAAATAATAATAATATAATTTTAGTGCTTTACTATTAACCTATATTCGTCATTCAAAATATATAAATATACCCAAGCATCTCTTATAAATTCTCAGACATTTTACATTTTCGCCACAACTCAGTCATCCATTTTAACTACCCCAGAACCACCAACAAAAAGGTCAACACCTTGCCGTTATTAAAGACCTTTTAATAAAGAGAAGCCGGCAAATGTCAAGAGAACTATAAATATAAAATATAATGAAAATCTACGACAACAAGGCGTCAAATAAATCACAATTAAGCATTAAAGGCTGCTTAGTCTTTGATCCTTAAATATAATAATCTGAGAGGCGCGAAAGTCCCCACCAGAACTTTTCGACTTGAGCTGAATTTAAAGCCACAAAGAAAATTCCGTTCCATGATTCTGTGGAATTCAATTCGCGTGGCGCACATTGGATTATGATTAAATATACCGTTAGTGGAATCTCAAAGGGAGTAAGAGACTTAGTGAGGTAGAGTCCCTTACGCTGTTTGTGAGATTCTCCATCGATGTGGCGTCGCATCATTCAAAGTCAGCCCTAAGGGCTCATTCAGGCAAGTCAGCAACCCTTTGACGACAGTGGTTGGCTGTGGTGATTGCTCTCGGGCTTACGTTTTAATGATAAACGTCAATTAGCAAAGATAATTTCGCTTAAGTTGTAATTGTTTCGTATTTAGCTAAATTCACTGTTCATTTAAATTTTAGGACCACTTAATGTTCAAAAATACTGCTTGTAATTTGATTTTGTGTTTTTATACAATAACGCTTAAAATTACGTGTGTGTGTGTGTGTGTGTGTGTGTGTGTGTGTGTGTGTGTGTGCGTGCGTGCGTGCGTGCGTGTGTGTGTGTGTGTGTGTGTGTGTGTGTGTGTGTGTGTGTGATACCAAACTTTAATACTCCGTGGATTGAATTGAGACAGAAAAAAATCCTAAAGGCAAGTCGTAAAACAAAATAACAATAAAAAATATAGACGGCTTTATTTGAAATGATTTAGGTATTTTCTTTATTTTTAGCTTGACTTCGAAACATTGCCAGCCATCGGACTCCAGAGATCCATTATGTCGTGCATAGTCACCACGCCATTCCAAAGAGTCAAAAAATAGTAAAAACCCTCGCCTTTGGCCACCAAAATTTACGAGCATTGTCGGCATAAAATAAGTATTTGCGATAAACTCGCAGTGTAGACGAACCTTTTCTGATGCAAAATCCAAACTTCGGGCAACTTTCCCGACCAATTCACTTCTTATTTGGCGTTTGGCGTTGGGTTTCAGCACGTCAACAACATACAGATTCGACGTATCTGTCCATCGAGCCTTGAACTTTCAACTCGGAGGAGGAATCAATATTAAGACGGAACGCGAGAAGCATTAGAATTAGATTCCCAGAGAATAATTTATATGTTTTATTCAGTCTGCCACAGCTATTTGTTTACCGTAAGTAGTCTGTGTTTTAGAAATCCGTATGCTTCGGTTTACTAAATTAAATTCACTTAATTATTTACTTTTAATTTATTTATTGCTCTACTAAGTTTTTAAATGATTGATTTACTTTTATTGGCATACTGGCCGTGTTTATTTATTCATGTTGTTAGTTTTGGATATTATATAAGAAGAATTATGGGTTTACTAAAAAAAAAGATACAAGTATCCTTAAAATATTATTAATCGTTTTATTTAATAAGAGTGAATGCGTTGATTCTTATTGATGATAACAAACCATTGCCGTGGCTCACTTTCCAAAACTATGACAACAAACAATACGCTTAAAATAAAAATAAACAGTATTTAACAATAAATTATAATTTGCTATGCAAAAATTAGAGCAAAACAAAACGAGCGCAAGGTAATGCAAAGTAAACTTGTATACATAACGTTGCCTCGCCGCTGCTACGAAGTATTTAAATACTGATAAGTTATAATACTACTCTTTCAGTGCCCTAACCGCAAGGTAAACATGCACTCCAGACAGCGGTGGAATCAAGGATTGATTGTTGAAGATTAGTCAACACAGATGTCACGTAGGTGGCACTGGGCTAGGCACTTGTTCCTAGAATCTATAGCTGTTGGCAATTCAGTGAAACTGCACGTTTTCAGAATGGATTAAGACGTTAATTTCTCTAAAGGTAGTACTACCAAGTTAACAGAGAAGAACCAGTCTGTCAGTCGGATCGAAGTAATTTTGAAATAAGAACTAAATCTTTACATAGACAAGCAGACGTTGACAGGCAGGTAGCGAGGGTAAAGTACTGATCAGCATGATGATCAGCGTAAGTCTGTTTTATAACGTGAATAAATCATTATTGTGATACTACTTTTGAATTCATTTTGTGATACTTTTTATAAATATACCAAGGTAAGATACCTCTATTGTACTTAAATCATTCATTTGTTATACATACAAATCGTGAAGTCTGTTTGTTTGTTCAGATCTTACGCACACAGATAGTTGACCGGGGCGCCGACGAGCGTGTCTGGGGTGTGTCTGAGGTAAGAAGAGCAGTTCGCAATTGTTGTTTATTCAAGTTATTGAGCGTCGATTTACGCGTTTTCACAGCTATTGGACTTAGTTAAATCAACGATACCGATGATGTTGGTTAATATAGGTATAGTGCATCCAGAGCCCGTATTGTCTGACGTTTCTGAAGCTCGCGATCGCAATCAAATGACAGTTTTTGTATATGAAATCTGTCATTTGACTGCAAACGCGTGCGTCATAAACGTTAGTTAGTTATCTGGGCAAAGATAATCTTCGAAATATATTTCGGC
The DNA here is from genome assembly GCF_025370935.1 of Choristoneura fumiferana. Classification (NCBI taxonomy): domain Eukaryota; kingdom Metazoa; phylum Arthropoda; class Insecta; order Lepidoptera; family Tortricidae; genus Choristoneura; species Choristoneura fumiferana. The sequence continues at coordinate 12,788,760 of NC_133478.1, forward strand.
GATAGTAATTGTAATTGTAAGCGACCATATTTTAAAGCTATTTATGTCATCACTGGTACATAACATTAGTCAAAAACTTGTTGTTGTTGTTGTTATTGTTGTTTCTTTAAAAAATATGGCTCTGTCCATCGGAGGACAATTTTGCCGGTGTGTAGTAGTTTTTGCCGTTGTACGGTAAAAAAATTCTAGAAAACGAAATATGAGAGGTAATGGTGGATGAACGATGACAGCGCGACCAGTCAAAAACTTAAAACACTGTTTTTTAAAATGACAGCATTTTCAGTTTCTATTTCAGAAAAATCTAAATTTGTGCCGTTCTACTTTCGGCTTTATTGTTTCGAATTGATTGCTGTAAAACACCTCCCAAGGCCTTTTAATAGAATTAGGCGTAAACATCCATTGTTTTACCGCCAAATTTAGTTGAAGCATTATTCTAAACGTCTTAATGTATCTCAGATGTAATCAAAGTCGCGATAGCACGTAATGAATAGGCTTTAAAAAAATGTCTTTCGCAGAATAATAACATTGTAGATTTGCTTTTGTTTTGAAAAATATACTTACCTCGTTTAGTTTTATTTATTACAGTTTCTTCTCAAAAGTTGTTTTTTAATATGTAGTATTTTCGAAGATTTTTCATTAGTCCTATGCTATCGGTTAACATTAATAAAGATAGTTTGACTTTTTTTTAATGTTCCAATGTATGTGTATTTTTGATCACAATTTAAAAAGTAATATCGAATTCATACTAAGTTGTTATCGTTTAAAAGCTGCTTTAATGTTATCATCTTCTTTTTTAATATTTGCAAAGCCAACACTATAAATATAGCTATGGAGATCCACTAGATAGAGAGATAAGATTTTTTTTACCACGACATTTACGTAAAAAAACAAACTCGAACTATGAGCAAGAAACAAAAGATTATCGCGGGCTGTCATTATATCTATCGATTTATTAATAGCTGCATTATCCGAATTATCTATGTGACGCCATGTTAATAATGATAAATGATGGGTAAGAACAGCTAAAAGAATTGAGATAAATTGGACAAAATGACACAGCAATTAGACAAAATTCAATACTGATGCTTCATTTGCTGCGGATGTGACCACGAGAAGACAAAATGTATTATTGAGATATGACTTGAAACCGATATTCTTATGAGAATAAATAATTTTTAAACCTATATTTTACTTTATTTTTTTCATTTATGGCGTCAAATATAAAAAAAATAAAAAGAAAAGCAGTTTTGAATGTAGATCAATTGAAATGATTCCATCCTAAATTATATCACATTTGACTGAATGCCTTAATTATTTTTTAATATTTGTTGTTGTGTTGCCCAAGTTTGGACTGGGATGCCTCACTCAAAATTACATTTTTTCAATTTCTTTTTCGTGGATTGACGCTGTAAAATGTTAATGAGAAATACCTAAATCTATTCGATTTTTATTCCTCAATTTGGTCTGTGACAACTGCATGGAATAATTGTAGTGAAAATTACACAGGTGACTCCAAACGCTTTAATTAAGCAATATTAAATAGTAGGATATATTAATGTTTTTTACTTATTTTATACAATAATGAGTTTACATACATACATACATACATATTCTTGAAAATAATAAAGTATTCATTTACACTTTATACATAGAAAATTCAAGTTGTAGCGACACTGTAAAGCTTGGACTTTAGAAATAGAACTTTACTTTAAAATTTCCCAGCACGTTCCTTGACTTTGCACAAATGCACATGTTATACCGAAGACGGTAATGGTAATCCTATTTATCTATTATATCTCAGGATTCCAAGACATTGCCGCTAGAATCCGTGCGCTATTGTCATAGAAATAGAAACAATTCAATTGTAAAGATAAATAATTCAACAGAGCGCACTTACTGATGTTGTTGGTCTTAAAATAGAAACAAGAAGCGAGAAGGTAGGTACGCTTTCATCTAACACATGCCCGAAACATATGTCTCAAATGTGAACGTCATAAAACTAGGCATGTAGGTATTAGCGAAGTGTGACCAGCTTACAAAACTTTCACACTGGCTCAAAATATCCTGAACAAATATTAAAATGAGATAGTGATTCTGTCAGGAGGTGTTCAGGAAAGTTATTTGATTTACTCATACATACATACATATTTCATTTACTCATACATACATATTTCATCAACTTTTATATCTTGTAATTTAATGAATGGCACCTACTTTAATAGGTATTTTTTATCTTTGGTCACTTTACTAGCAACAGTAAAAGTTTCTAAATATCAAAAAAAAACGCTTCTCTTACGCCATTCCTTTTGTTTGGAAACGGTATGTGCTCGCTATAGCTTTGAGAATTGACTTTGAGATTTTGGAGCGCGTGAACTGATTTCAATCCACTCATTTACCTGCTACACAGAAATCTGTTTTCTGTTATCTGTTGTGGTTACTAGGTATCACTTTAGCAAAACAATGCTTTGGGTGGCAAAAAATAGTTATTTGGCATAACAGCTTTTGTTGTCAATGACTGAACAAATCAAGTTAACGTAATACGAAGGTTTTGTAACCCGATTAATTCTCCCGCGATTTATAAAGAATCCAATTGTTTTTCGACTTCAGAGATACCGCAAAATTAACTTTTAACATTTTGCACTATAACTTCTACTGAAAAATTGCACTCAACTCGAATTAAACCTTATACCATTTAAAAGAAAGCTCAATTTTCTAATGCGTCCCATAATTTTGATTATTTTTTTATTAATGTCGGTCTGGAGCTACCTAAAAAATACTCTATTATTGTATTTCACGGATACCCAGAAGATCTTAAAAATAAAGGTAAGTACGAAATCTACAGAGCACTTAAGAGGCCAAAACTTCGATGGCAAAAACAACAAACGCCGAATTAACTGCACAGAAATATTATTTACTGGCAAAATGTTTATTTCAGAAACTAAATTATGATGTTTTATTTCGAAATATACCTACCTACTTTCTTGTTACATAGGGTAATGAAAAACTCGCTACTGACATGCGACTACCTTTTGTCACAATTTCAACCTTACATGTGTGGTAATAAGAACGTATCGCTGACTTTATTAGCCCGGGAACTACATCTCGTCTGCGTATAGTATATCCTTAAAAGTATAATGAACGTTTGAAAATTTGTTGGATAATTGATAAATCTGTTTTAATATATAATCAAATGACCAATACATATACAAGAAATTATTTTTTCGAAATGATAAACTTTTGGATAACTGAGAAAAGCTATGTATTTGAACATATAAAAGCATATTAAAAAATAAAAATCAGCAGAGTAATTTTTCAGTACAAGTTACAGTGCAAAATGTTAAAAGTTAAATTTGCGGTATCTCGGAAGCCGAAAAACAATTGGATTCTTTTACATACATATTCTAAGTAGTACATAGGTACGTATACAGAAAGAATTTCAGACTGAGGAATTTTTCACAGAGAGCTATAAACGATTTTCATATTTAGGTAAAAATACCTAACTTCTGGTAAAAAAAGTTGTTGGATTATTGTATGATTATAATCTGTATTACCTATTTTCATCATGTGCCAAGTTTCATAGGCGGGAGAATTTTTCGTAAGTCTCAATACAACAAATCTTCTCGTAGACTAGAGTATAACTTGGATTTTCGCGCTGTCATCGTTCATCCACCATTACCTCTCATATTTCGTTTTCTAGATTTTTTTTACTTACCGTACAACGGCAAAACCTACTGACACTGGAAAATTGACCTTCAATGGACAGAGCAATATTTTATTAATAATAATAATAACGTAACTTGATCATTTTATGCTTCAGACAGTCAGAGGATTACACAATCACCCTGAAGTCCGGTTTCCTGCAAACAGAATTATTTATTTGGTTCCCTTGGATAAATCATTTCATCTCATGCCAAAAAAGTAGATATGGTATTTACAGATTGTTTCTGGTTTTCGATTTTGGAAGTTGATTTTTAACAAACAACAGCAGCTTTCCAAAAATACGACGTCATTGTTTTCTTTAGAGCACCTGTACAAGATCATATTCCAAAGTGTAGAACTATCTCGCCCATTCTCAGAGATAGATTGAAATCATCCAATAGATATAGGTCTTATTACACAGAGATAACTTTTCCGGTAGTGCTTTTCACGTACCCGTTGATTCTATTTGAGTAACCGAAGGGAGACTTATTTCAAAATACTGTTGTACTATACACACGTAACTAGAAATCTGATGGGAACCAAGATATATCATTTTAGGTCTTGTTTGAATGGATCAGAATTAAATTTAAGCGCACGGCTGTTTTATGCGTTTGACGCACATCAATTTCGTATCAAATAATGCATGCGCTTGCCGCTGCGCTCACCGCGTAAGACAATTTTTGTAACTATTACATTATATGATGTAAAATTGATGTGCGTCAAACGCATTGCGTTTAACGCAGCGTTTATCGCATAAATCAACCGAGCGCTTTAGTACGCAGATAGCTGAATCTCTGGAATAACGCGAAGGCTACTCTTTATCCCGATATTCCCACGGGATAAGCGATATCTTGAATCACTAATTCTAGAGACATTAAATATTGCACGGATCTTCCTCATAGAAGTGAATCCATTCACGAGTATGTGTACCTAATTTTTGGGTATTTCTGTGGGAATATAACAACATTTTTGGATTTCAATTCGATTGCCAGATCTGATGGTTTATAAATATGTTGGAAGTGGTCTTAGAACACACTGCTATTTTATTTGAATAATGTTAAGCAAAAGATTAAAAAAATATGGGTCAGATTTAACCCTTGCCCCGAATATTTTCAAGTAGGTAAAAGAATCCAGACAATTTTAATAAAATTTCTCGCTTATACGAATTACGCAGACTCAGGGCTGTAACTTTTGGTGTTGGGGCTACTTAGGTCAAAATAAATTAGGGTCGTGAATTCAGCCTATGCAAATGATTCGTGAGTAAATTTTATTGTAGCTATTTAGGTTTTCTTAATCTCCTGCCTCCCACTAGGTGGATAACGATATCGCAAGAGATACGGGGCATCGTTGATGCAGGGGGCGAGTTGTTGTCATTGTGGCGTTCTAAAGGGGAGGCATTTGTTAAACAGTAGGTAATTAAAATAATGAACTATTTTTTTTTTATTAGAATATAAGTAATGACCATTGTCCGCCTTTAGGGAAATTAAAATAAATAGGTATCACGGCACACTTGACACCGTTTGACCTAGGCAGTCTAAGGCAGGTACAGACGAGTTCGTAAACTTCTGAGCAAAAATTTGTTCAGAAATATCTGAACACGCTTCTACGCCGTTAACAATAGAGTCGTGTTCACATAATGACGACCAGATAGCCTAGTGGTTAGAGAACCTGACTACGAAGCTTGAGGTCCCGGGTTCGATTCCCGTGTCGGGGCAGATATTTGTATGAAAAATACGAATGTTTGTTCTCGGGTCTTGGGTGTTTAATCAAAGTCAAAGTCAAAGTCATTTTTTTTATTTATTATAATTTAGATCAAATGTTTGCTCAGAAGTTTATGAACTCGACTGTACTAGGCAACGGTGTAAACCTACTTAAATACATATTAAAACCCAAGACTCAAGAACATTTGTATTTTTCATACAAGTTCTCCCCGATCAGGGAACCAAATTGGGACCTCAAGCATCGTACAGTCAGATTCACTAGCCACTGAGCTATCTGGTCATCAAAAACTACCTGGTGCATTGACCTCATGCTCTGAGAATTCCTAAAATGAAGTGCAGGTCTCAAGATCCGACGCAGACAGGCATCCACTACGGATCAGAGCGAGATTTCATTACACCGTTTTATTAAGCGTGTTCGGATTTCCAATATCAGCACAGAAGATTTTTTTGTTTTGACTCACGTCTTTGTTTAGTTTTTTACTGCAAGATAATTCGAGGGAAAATATTGTTGTTGGCAGAATCTAAGTAATTGGATATTCATATCGAAAACTTTGGAAATAGCCATCGATACGAAATAGGAAAAGAAACCGGCCAAGTGCGAGTCGAACTCGCGCACCGAGGGTTCCGTTCAAATATTTTTATTATATGATATAACTAAAAATGTATGCTTTTCGCATTTTTTCCTTTATCTGTGAGTGTCGAAAACTTGCAGCATAAACGGCTGAATCTTTTGATTGCTTTGTCTTAGAAGTTAGATTTTTTCACAGCTTCAAGGGACAGTAGGCTTGAGTATTTGATATAAATTTCAGCTTGATACCTCCACGCGTTCCTGAGAAAAAGGGTCTTGGCAGACGGACGGACAACAAAGTGATCCTATAAGGGTTCCGTTTTTCTTTTTGAGGTACGGAACCCTAAAAATGTAGTGTTGTTAGGTTTGGGGTTGGAATAAAGGAGTACCAAAGTCTCCACAGTATTTTGTACTTTGCCATGAGCTTGACGGCGAAAAAACCTGCATATTTTGAACATGAAACTACCGTGAGACTCACTCATATTAAATGATATAGTACCGGATAACTCACGTCTTAAATCGAGTTTAGCTCGACATGTTTCGGGCTACCCCTTCCTCTTAGGAGCAACGCACACAACGAAAATGACGATGAAAACGCGGGTAGTTCTGCACCGGTGTTAGTTTCGTCGGGTGTTCGCGCGAGCATATAGTGGTGGCGCGCAGTGCGCGTGTTGCACTGCCGCCGAGTCGCATTGCTCCTAAGAAGAAGGGCCACAGATTAGCCCGAAACATGTTGAGCTAAACTCGAATTAAGACGTGAGTTATCCGGTATAATATCATTTAAACCTGCATATGTAAAAAACAATGTTGCGTATATGAAGTTCCCAATACGCACTGGGCCCGCGTAGGAACCACGGCCTTAGCCCTCTCATTTCCAGTACGGGCTTGCATTAGAAAATATACTGGGTGTCTTCTATCTATTCTGGAATATCTAAGCAGATTATTGGGCTAGTTTAACTGAATACCTTTTTAATTTAAGGTACAGGCCCTAAAGTGCAAAATTCGAACTTTAGTATCTTATCCCGCATGCAGGGCTACTACGAAACTCGAAGTTCGTATCGTACCGTCTCTCTCGCTCTCGTATTAAATAGTTTAAGTGTCAGAGGGACCGCACGACACGAACTTCGAGTTGCGACTTTCGTAGTAACCCTGCAGCGTCAGCTAATATTATTTACGGTACGTACGATTTTCGAATTTCGTACTAGCCCCCCAGTCACGCCTTTGACGCAATTTTCCGCAGTTTGAAACATTCTAAAATTTATAGACAGAGGAGTTTAGCTGCGAATGAAACGTAGTGTGATAATGATGAAATTTTGAATAGTGTCGGTGTGAAGCTGACACATTGTTGCAGAATTTTTGGTTAAGTGAACCAATATTGACAAATTACTACCGAAAAGTGTATCGAAATTATTCAGTACGGCTTGTACTTGCTTTTTTTATTCTGTAAATAATATTGAACAAATTTAATTACTGTTCATTAGCGTACAGTTATTTTTTATTTACTCTCTGACTTATTCGTCTTGCGAAATTAAATAAAATTGGAATGTAATGAAAACCATTTACTCGAGGAACAAGCCTATAGGTCAGTCAGTTAGGTACAGTCAAGTGCAAAGATATGAACACGGCCAAAGTTGTAAAAATATGTATGCACGACCTTAATGGTAAGTGCATTAAGTCGTGTATAAATATTTTTGCAACTTTGGCCGTGTTGATCTCTTTGCACTTGACTGTACTGAATAATTTCTAATTTAAACGAATCAAAAAAAAAATGAGATTTAAATTTTGGATGAATTGTATTTAACCTATACTTGGTTTCGATAGGTATTTAACGGAATGTAAACAAACTTCGGCTGCCAAATTTGGTGACTAGTGTATCTCAATACAAAAATGTTAATGTTTAGATAGTTTAATGGGGAATTTAAATGCTTAAGACATCAATCGACGTTGTTTCGTTTACATTTAGTTAAATATCTATCCAAACCAAGTATATTTAAGCAACTTTATTAAGTGTAAAACGAGTGTAAAATCGCAACATTGACAGACGTTGTCTTGTATAATTTATTTATATATAATGAACCAAGGGACCCTTAAAAACTCTTGCAACATTAAGAAATAATCCCTCTCTAGGGAACCCAGTCCCTCACGCACACAGTTGGATCGTAAAACTAGTATTCAAGGTATTGTGAAATAAAATGTGAAAAACACCCTCTAGTGTACCTAAAATTAACTACTATTGTTAACCTGCGGTTTTGCTTGAACTTTTATATCTGGCTTTTCAATAAAAAAAAACATTGATTCCAGTAAATTACCATTAGGAGTTCGTGAACAGGGAGAACACCCGTGTTAAATTTTATGTACTCAATGGATGACAAACTATATATGCTGTCTCATACAGATTTTTAAAGCAATAGAAATATTATGCAACTATTGTCATGATATTTCTTAGACCAAAATTCTTGCCATGCTGGACTTAATAGGTATAGTGTTTTTTTTCTTGTAATGACTGATTTATGTATGTAGATAGTTTAATACCATTTTAAGGGCATAAGGTCATTTCTATTTCTGAAAAGTGTATAGTTTTCGCGGGATAGTGACAAAAAAAATCTTCCCAGAAGAAGTCGCATGCAGCAGCTAAATAATAAGTTTGCTAACAGTTCAACTTTGACCTGTAAAATTTTCTGCTTTTTTGGATAATGTCGAATACCTTTTCAAATTAAAATTTCAACGTCGCCTTACGCCGATTTTTTCCTAACCAAAGGAAAGACGCAAATTATAAAAATAAATACAGTCGTAATAATTATATAGGAACGTCGTGAATGAGTCGCATACGCAGAACCGACTGTTTGCAATAATCATCATGCATGATGACATCACTGCTTATCTAATATGCTGTAATTATGATTCGAGAACTAGTATAAAATTTAAATATCTCACAATCTACCAATAGCGTGACGTTGTAACAACTGGATTTTGAACTCTTTTTTTTTCTATAACGTCAGTGATTACTGGTATTACAAAGCTTGTGTATAGGTAGTGCCACGAGAGTTGATGTGAATGATTATACCACGCGCCATATAAATCTGCCTAAAAGTTCATTACTTAATACACATTTTTGACGCATTTTTGAGATACATTTTTTATGCGACGTCATTACGTTACTCCCGGATTGTGTTCGAATCGCTTAACGGTATAGTCCTATTCAATTATTGGAATTATACCTTTATAGTTTTTGTGGTACTAGTCGGGGCAATGAACTGTTAGGCAAAGTTAGGCGGTGGAAGGTATATACACACAGCTACAACGTGTCATGTAATGACAGCACATGCATTTCATTCATTCTATTTTGTGAAATCAGTTCTTTTTGTAGCTGCGTGTGTAATCATTCACTTCAACTCTCGTGGCACTACCTACACCTATTCGTATCTAGACTAACTCCGAAGAGTTAAAATTAAAATAAAATAGAGTTAAAATATTTACCTCGTTGAGTTTCTTGCCGGATTCTTCTCAGCAGAGGTTTTTCCGAACCGGTGGTAGATTTTTTTTGACATTCATAAGTGCTTGTTATAGCCTAAATTGAATAAAGATATTTTGACTTTGACTTTGACTTGTATCTGAACTCTCTGAGTTGCCTATCGAAAATGTTCACTCCACGTCACTGCATCTACCCATAACTTTTTTAAATTTAAAGAACCGGACAAGAGCGAGTTTCATTATAATCGTGAAGAGAAGAAGTTATAAACAAGCTTACACGATCATACTTTCGCAATAAAATGTTAGTAAGATTAGTAAGATAACAATTATGAAGGTAAGTGGTAGATATAACAATGTGGAGTAAACAATAGGAAGCTGGGAGACAGCAAAAATAATAAATTAGATGTGTCTTCGGTAGCAACACCTCAGTTACTTTCCATAAGATTTTGTCACTTTATGTTACTAATGTCACTTAAATTACGCTACGCTAACTGACAGGTCATATCTACCTTAATACTATCCTATAATATAAACCGACCCAAAGTATAACGTGCTAATCAACTTATTTGACCAGTAGGTACTCCTATAACTGGGGTTTATCATAAAATCTAATTGTCCGTAGCTTAGAGCAGGTAAAAGCATGGCCCCATCAAATAAATGATAAGGCAAGTACTTAAAAGGTACAGTAAGTACCTATTACGAGGGTCACCTATAATTATCATTAATAACGAAAAAGGTTAGACGCTAAGCCTTCATAAAATCCTTTTCAAATTTACCCGCATAGATTTTTGGCAGCGTAGAAATTAGAAAAATAAATCATGAAATTCATCAACATCTGCAAAAGGTGAAAATTGAAACGTTAGAATAGTTTTTCTAAGTCAGTTAATGCTAGAAACTCTAATGTATTAACTAAATTATTAAAATTTATATGATAATATTGAAAAGGTTCATGCTCTGTTGAATTTGCTAAACCACATACTCAATATGTCGAATCCTCAAATTAAATATCACGAATTTAGTCAATTCAATTAATAGCGTCCAGCATTAACCGAGCTAGAAACAATTTTTTACATTGTGTAGGTGTACATCCTACTGCTGGACACAGGCCTTTACAAAGTTACTAAAAAGGTTTTACCATCTTTCAAGTATTTAGCTACATACCTACCAATTCCACGTAATACGTATATATAATAATATCTAACAAAAAGTGACGTAATTTTTTTTTATAAGCGCAGCGTAGGACGTCCACCAACGAGATGGACGGATGACCTGGTTAAAGTCGCGGGTTCGAGGTGGATGCAAGCCGCTGCCAACCGAAGCACCTGGAGGTTTAAGGTGGTTTTCCACCGGCGAGGCGAGACGAGACGAGGCGAGACGAGAATTGAAATTTGTATGGCAGCGCCCGTGGAAAATCACCACTATGGGGGAGGCCTATGTCCAACAGTGGACGTCTTACGGCTGAGATGATGATGATGATGATTAAAAATACGCTAAAGAGGAATATCGAAATTAACTTTCTCCATGCTTTAGCATACCTATCTGATAAAACAAAATTAGAGCGATTTCAAAAGGAACTAGATATACCTATATAGGTTTTCAGTCGGAGGTTTTCAGGCTTAGAATAAGTTGGTTTTGCTTCTATTTTTGTTTGTTTTCGTAATAACGTATTTACTACCTAACAATATATTTTAACAGAAAATCGTTATAGACAGTCTTAAAAGCACTTTACGATAGAAACTATCGTCTAAAATAACCGAAACAAAACATTGTGCTGCATTAACAGGTGTGCATCGTCCGATGGTGAGATCAAAAAAGATAAATTTAGCGTCGATACAATCAAAGTTTGTTTTTCAAACCCGCCCGATATGTCTCAGTTAAATAATGATACTCTTAACAATGCAAGCGATGAATACAGTCATCACACAGATAATTATAACTACCAACATATGGCGATATGAAAACAAACGCTAAAGGCAATGTTCCACTCTAAGTTACGCTGTCAGATTACGCTGGAAGGTTTGCCTTGTCATATTTGTTTATGTACTGTGTCACACGCGAATATGATAATATGATTATAACATGCTTGAAGATAGCGTTGTTAGCAATTAGAAACTCACCGGGTTTTTAATCTTTTAGTAAGGTATAGTTTACATACATAATGGCGACACATTTTGATGATTAGACATAAAACTGATCAGTGCAAAATTTAAGGCTATATTATTCGTATTGATCTTCCCTTTATTGCGCAATGCGTACATTAGTTCTTGTCCGCGTCTTTGTTTGCGAAAAATTCGCTTAACGCTTGTTTTAAAATATCTCCATACATCTACTATCTCTTTCATCATGATTGGTTGAATAATTTAAGCGTAACAAAAAGACAACTCCATATATGTTTGATTTTTTTTTATTCGACTGGATGGCAAACGAGCAAGTGGGTCTCCTGATGGTAAGAGATCATCACCGCCCGTAAACATCTGCAACACCAGGGGTATTGCAGACGCGTTGCCAACCTAGAGACCTAAGATGGGATACCTCACGTGCCAGTAATTTCACCGGCTGTCTTACTCTTCACCCCGAAACACAACAGTGCAAGTAATATTGAATATTAGTTACGATAAGTAAACAAATCCTACTAAGTAATATTTGAATGCGAAAGTTTGTGTGTGTGTGTGTGTGTGTGTGTGTATGTCCACTGGCTACTTTTTATTTCGATATTCCCACCGTTCCCACGGCATAGAGATAAAATCTCGAAATAACAATCGCTAGGCTTAGAGTCATGAAATTTGGTATGTAGGTAGCTGCAAGTCTGAAATAACACATAGGAAAGAAACATAAATATTGTTATTACACAGGTTAGAAAAAATAATAATAACAAGTGTTGCCGCTATAAAAAGGTCCCGGCTCAGCATATCGCTGATTGAAAACCAGCACTGGTCTTCCGCCGGGCCACAGAAGAGTGAAATTATGTAGGCTACTTTTTATCCCCATATTCTCACGGGATAGGAATAAAATCTTGAAATTTCAACCGCTGGGTTTAGAGTCTTGAAATTTTGGACAGTTGTTCTTAACACAACCTCAATGAAGACCACGATATACATTTTGGGAATTCCCACGAGAATTTTATAAAATCCCGGAATTTCAATAGGGATAGGGGAGGGAAAAAAAAAACGCTTTATTTTTGCCCTGAAAACCAGATTAATTTTCGATTTACTGTAAAATTAGATTTTTTGTTGCTTTAAAACAAATAAAAAGTTAGTTGATTGAGTTGGCGAACAAGTGACGTCATATATTGCTATTTCCATTCAAACTCTATGGGAGAATTGTGTTTTGACAGCTCATAAAAAGTACAGTCAGTCAGTTGATTGGTGGAGACAACATTCCTATTGTACCAGATATAGAATAGTTTACTCGTGCGAAGCCGCGGGTAAACTCTAGTAATGTAAACTCAGGTTTCTATAGTCCTATCGTTCATCAATAGTCCAAACGGACTTTTTAATATTTCGAACAATTACGGAACTGCTAACGTCATCTAGGAGGTTCATCGCAGCCTAATCCAATAGAAAATGCACGATCAACCTCCTAAACGTTAGCAGTTCTGTAATTGTTCGAAATGTTAAAAAGTCAGTTTGGACTATTGATGAACGCTTGGGTCTATCTAGGGTAACTATTATAAAATTGTCACTTATTCGAGACCAACGAGTTCAAAATACTTTTTTTTTTAAATACAGCCTGCAGAAAAAACGTGAAACTGTCCTACATTCTATCATTTATTTGAAACTTGTAATATCCAGTTAGGTTACGTAATATTATTAACACCAAATTACTAAACTACTCAGTAGCGTTATGAATTTAATTTGATAACGGGCATACAAACTCCCAAGACAAGCTTTTAGGTCATTATTATAATCACGTCTCTGGAGGATTAGGGTAACAATACCATGCGTAGGTACAAATCAAGTTACTGCCAATGTGAAGCAAACTCAGTAAAACAATTAGGTATCTCATTTAGTTTCTTGTAGCAAGTACGGACATCCTCTGTGTGCCATGAATTTATGAGAGCATAAGTACAGTCAAGGGCATAAATATCTATACAGCCATAGTGTCAAGAATATGTACCTACCTATGCATCTACCGACCGATTAATTATGGTAAGTGAGTGGTAAGTGACATGAAGGTGTAAAATAATTTTGACATCTTGGATCTTATACTCTATATTATTTTATAACTGTCAAAATGCATGTATGTAGAACTTAAAATCGTAAGTTATATTTTTCAATCTGATTTAGATGTTTACACGTGGAATTGGTCGGCCTGCTATTACTTCCCTTGTAATTATCTCTTCAGGAAACTTTATGTATCGATTACCTACTATGTGATGTTTAATAGTCATTGTACTCTATTGTAACTAATCTGGGCTCATGAGCATTTCTATATTTTTATCCTAAAATACGCAAATTGTAGCGTTATCATTATTGAAGATTAAACAGCCCAAATTTCAGGGTCTTATTTCAATTATTACATCCGAAGATTCTAATGAAAAACAATTAAGCGCAAATCCAATACTGTTGATTACATCTCGACAAAGAAACTGGAAGTTCCATTAGTCAGAATTAGCTCGTCTAAGTTACCGTTGTTCGGATGCAGAGTCTATTTCGACCCGCGGGTGATTATGCAGTCCGCTCAGCGCTTCCGTTGCCGTCACCTCCGAGGAAACCGCCAGTCAAAACATTCGATACATCACAAATGTTGAACCCGATTGTTTTATTATTACCATTCAAACAATCCTCGGTTTCGAAATGTTCACATTACTTCAGCTTGTCCAAACACACGATCAGTTTCATTGATTACAAAACAATTATCAAACTTTTAAACGATGTTTCTGTTAATATCGTGTCCAGTTCACTAAAAAAACTCATTAAATGCAAACATCCGTAAGTGTGCAAAACTTTATTATTAACATCGCGGAATTCTAGGGCCAGCGCGTGATTATTAAACAAATTCCCGAACGCGACTCGATGTTTTTTACGTAGAGCGCGAGCGAGCGGCCGGAGCGGTACGCACGTGTTCCCTCTCTGACGGCTTGATGCCGACTGGTGCCTTCAGCCAAGTGCTGAAAAATAAGAGCACATGGCTACCAGCCCCAGCCTCCGGGTTGTTATGAAACGCGCGGGGTCACTCAACCTACGGCCATGGGGAGTCTGCGATAAGTGCCATCCGCGCCACCCCGAGCTTAAAGGGATCTCAATGTAATTGTAGGACCAGTCTAATTGTACTGAAGTCAACGGTACACCCAAATTTTTCAATTAAAGATTGCTTAACGGATAAGAGGGGACACGATCTCAAGTTTGGTGTTGTGAAGGACGTAAATTTGATCTAGGTGCGGAGTACGAATAACTACGGCCTACTTATGCGGACAAGGGACGAGGATCTTTGGTGTGAGTGATGGGTGATGGTGTGAAATGATGGTGGGTCGAGTATTGTTCACAAACAAGAGATTAAATTCCCTTGTCGCTTTTATTATTTGGTCAAGAAAATGCGCTCTGCTGACACATACTAATAATAGTGGGATTTCACTAATTTGTTTTTCTTTATAATCACCGTAAATGTGAAAAGTTTTTCAGGAATTTGTCTAATGTAAATTAAAATTTATATATTTTAAGGCGTCATTTTATGGAAGTCCATCAATGAACCACAGTCCATTTTACATTACTCCTGCACTAGTAGAGGAATAAGCATAAAAAAAAAATAAAAAAAATATTGACTGGTCAGAAGTGGATACGATTTCCACTGTGATCGAACTATCGATCAAATCTATTATTCAAATACTAATTTGAACCGTCATTTCCAGCCTAAATAAGCCCCACTATTAGACAGGCTTATTAGCGTCATGTTAACCTATTACTTATTGTAATAAATAACAGTTGATTGCTAAAAACTTGCAGGATTGTAACATTATGTATATATAGTAAAATATTGAAACGAGAATCCATGGTCGTTGTTCATCGTGGTCGTTGAGATACGTTCACAATGTCGAAAAAAAAAAGTTTTACGCACGGAAGTTTTGCACACTAAGTCACAAGCAACAGGTCTTCTTATGTAAGGGTTACACTCTTGTCGGTGTAGCTGATGAATGGCCCTCCACTTCTTTCTACTCAAAGCTACCTCCTTATCCTCCTTATACGACATAATAGCTATTTACCTTCTCCTTGATATGCTTTGTATAAATAGTCAAACCTTGGTCTCCCTCTTTTTTGCTTCCCTAATCCTTTTCGTTCTAAGATGACATTTATGGAGTCATCAGCATGTTGTATAGATGACCAATCATTTTTCTTCTCCGATTCTCTATTGTTTCCATTCATGTTCTCTTCTCTTCTATTCTTTCCAAAACCTCTTAATTAGTGACATTTGCTGTCCAACAAATTTTCTCAATTTTTCTTTCTTTCTTTATTCTTGCTTTATATCTGGTGCGTATCTTGAATCTGTCGTAATGACACTGCCTAAGTATTTGAAGCTGTTAACATTTTCAAGCGAAATATGACCTATGAATATAGTTTGCTACAAACAACAGCAACAGGTACTATTGCATATTAATTAGCCTTGAATATAGCCGGTTTATTTCTGATAATTTCTCCCAGTTTCCATCACGTGCTGAACTCCATTGTTGATATTTCCTGAAATTTCTAACGCAAACGCAAATGCACGAGTAACGAGTGTGAAAGCTCTCGAGGCACAAATATACAGTCAGTAGTGTTGTAGATATACGTTATTAGAGCAGCTTTATCAAAGGTGATGATAGGTGAAATGAAAATCTAGGTAATGGGAGTTCTAGAAATCTCCAGTTAACCTGATTCAAGACGAGGCAAAGGAAGTTTTATCTTACTTATTTAACTCTTATCTTGGCATTGTATCATGTAATATTTTATTATACATAATTTAAGATCATCTTTTTGTATTTTATTTTAAGTTATTTTTGTCAGTTCTACAAGAATCCAACGGGGCTTAAATTCAGTACACTTGTTTCAACTTGCCAAGAAAAGGGTTAACACTGTAGTTTCAATGTAGTGATGATTTTACAATGTAACTCTTTGTAATGTAAGTCGGTTAGAGCTATTTCATGTAAAAATAATACTTACGTATATTGAAGGACAGAAGAAGCATCTTATCTCGTTTCAAATACATCTAGCTGTGGTGCATATGTGTTACCGCTTTCAAGCGAGCGGTCGTTACTTTGAATAAGGCCTCCGTTATTGTTACACGCAATTGTATTAATGTTCCGTACCCGAAGGGTGGCAAGAAGAACCCTGTCGATATACTATCAGTCTGTCTGTTTCTTTGTCTGTCACAGGGCTGTATCCCAAGAACTGCAATGTATAGACAACTGACATGCAGAGGATGTGTAGATGTTTCTATGGAAACTACGACAAAAAAATTAAATAAAAATTAAGGGAGTTGTGGTCCTAAGCAGCCTATATAAAAGGACCCTAAATTGTATACATTTTGCTAAGAAGCGGGGCAATGAACTCTCGGTGCACAAGTCTGACTCGCACTTGGCTATGTTTTCCTCATTAGTGACTCATCCCAAAAGTAAGGAAATAAAAGAATCCTTTTAAATTAAACTCTGTGTATTAGTAATACATTAGCAAACTAACAGTATTTATGGATACCTAATCGATTTGCGAATTCGAATAAGCATTTCCGTCTACGTGTCTAGCTTAAGAATACATCAATTAATTCTGCTTAATGCGATTTATTATTCAGAAAGCGCATGTAGGTAACTGCCCTTTTGGGGAGGGGGACGTAGGGATTCAACCAAAGTCTACATCGAGATTAAAACGATATAAGTCGCTATCACTTTCATATCGTACACAACTAAGAAGGACGGTAAGTCTTTGGCTGTGTAGTGAGGCTGTTGAGAGATACTGAATCGAGTGGCTGGACGTTTAGAACATTGCAATGCATCATGCTGGTTGGAACCGTCTGCCAGACAGCTAGTCTATCCAATATCCGATTTTATTAGTAGTTTGCATCAAACTATTCTATTTTAACGATGCATACATTCTGAACAGATGGTGCCATTTGCTGGTGCCAAGAAAGATCGTGACGATGAGCTTAGAGAACTTGTTCGGATTTTGCTTCAAGTCGTCGAACTTCGGAAATTTTTACTTCCCAATTTTTTACGGTTTACTAAAAATTATTCACTGGTTTAGCGACAAATGATTTGCAAAGGACCTAAATAGATATAGTAACCGTTCTTGAGAATACATTTTTAGGATTCCGGAGCCAAAATGGCAAAAACGGAACCCTTATAATTTCGCTATGTCTGTCTGTCTGTCCGTCCGTCCGCGGCCTTGCTCAGGGACTATTAATGCTAGAAAGCTGTAATTTTGCACGGATATATGTAAACTTTGCTGACAAAATGGTACAATAATAAAATCTGATACAATTGTTTTAGTGTGGGAGGTACGTAAAGTGGGGGTGATTTTTTTTCTCATCCAACCCTATGGTGTGGGGTATCGTTGGATAGGTCTTTTAAACCATTAGGGGTTTGCTAAGACAATTTTTCGAGTCATTGATTTTTTGCGAAATATTCAACTTTAAAGTGCAAATTTTCAGTAAAATCGAGCGTCCCCCCCCCTCTTATATCTAAACCGGTAGGTAGAAAAGTTTGAAAAAATTCAGGATGGTAGTAAGTATCAAACTTTAAAGGAAAACTATAACGGCTAAGTTTGCTTGAGAATTATTAGTAGTTTTACTCTTAAATAGCAGCCTAAGGTATAAAATGGTATAAGATTGATGAATGTAGAGGAAGCGAGAGTTGTATGCCAGAATCGTAGCAAGTGGAAGTATATTATGTAGTCTCTGCCTACCCCGTTGGGAAAGAGGCGTGATTTTATGTATGTAAGGTACCTAAGCTTGGAAGATCCGTATAAAATACGAAATCCTTAGAAAAATATTACTTACTAAAAAAAAAAAAAGTTGAGGACCTAGGTTTGACTCCAGGAGCGTATCTTCGTCTTTTCTGGCTTTTTCAATGTATTCTAGTAACGGTTTAATAAAAATAAATTTAGTATGAAATATTAATTTTGTTAATTTCTTCGCTTTTTAACCAACTTCAAAAAAGGAGGAGGTTCTATGTTCCAATGTTTGTATTTTTTTACAGATGCTTTTCGTGATACAAACAGTGAACTTGAACGGATGGTGAAGCTGAAGCACCACCAGGAGGTCTCTCCAATAATTAACGTCTCTACATCGTAAAAAGTAATTCTTTGTTAAAGATGATGTGCAATATTGACAATTCGCTGTTGTAACTTGGATTAGTTTAACTAAAAAGCGAGAAAAAAAAGTGTAGTTATAAGGAGTGATAGAAGCCCAATAGATAATAATGTGGATGTGGTAGATGACTATAGGTCCAATCCTGCTGGCTCATGCTGAGGCACCGACTTCAAGGTGGTAGAAAAATATTTTCATGTTTTTTTGAGTCCGTTAAAATTTTGTTATAAAATTTGTTTGTTGAATTGAAGAAAATCCGATTTTCTTTAAAATAGGCACAGTGTGTCACCGGTAGCAAGGCTTTTTTTAAGGGAGGTTAAAGTAAAGTATTTCTGTAACTAACCATGACATTAATTTAATCATTGTAGTTCTAATTTGTACTATCAATGTCAATTTGAAAATACTATCCCACTTATAATTCACACTTAGATGTTATACAAAGAAAAATATTAATTAACAACGCAATATCCGCAACAGGCTTCGTCAACAAAACAAATTGTAGATCCGCAACATGCTTCGTCATTGAATAAATGAATGTAAATAATTTATAAAAAATAATTAATTAATTAATTCCAGTAGGTACTGCCTTTTCGCAACGTAGCGTTTGGCAACCTATTTCATTTCGCAAACTTTAAAACTGTAAATATTTCAGGATTTATTACAGAGCCCCCCTTAACCCTTTAGGTTAGGTTAGGTTAGTTTTATAAAAAATCTGAAATATTCACTGTTTCAGAAATATTAAACAGTTGGGAAATGAAAAGTTGCGAAATTAAACAGGTTGCCAAACGTTATTCGCCGAAACATTAGTAAACCTAATTAATTATTTGTAATTTTTTATGTTTTCTATGTAAATTATTGTTTAATTAAATTTATTATGTCGGATAGTAATAGGTACAAGTCAAATTACAAAATTAAATTTAAAATAAATTAAATGAATGAATAAACTAAAATTCGGACTTTGTTAACTTTCTAACAAAATTATAATTGCCAGCAATGTACAGCCAAGTAATAATAATCAAAGTATCTGTCGGCTGTAATTTACACTTAGGTACTTTTTATTTATTTATTTCGTATTTGTCAATTTACTTTGCTGTACATTGCTGGCAATTATAATTTTGTTAGAAAGCTAACAAAGCCTGATTTTCAGTTTATTAATTAAATTAATATCGAAAATACAAACTGAGACATGGATGCACAGAAAAACCAGAAAAGATACCAGCGCTGGGAATCGAACCCAGGTCCTCAGCAATCCGTGCTGCGTGCTATAACCCCTATACCACCGCTAGACAGGAATCTAGACACGATTTTTTTTCCTATGCATTCGTATCTCTGGTTGCTTATTTGTACTGCGCTACTTATGCAGCAGCACTAGCGACATCTATGTTCCGCTCTCATCGAGAGACGTCACACTCTTTCGGAACCAACCGCTCACCCAGACAAGAGATGTCGCTACTAAGCAATCAAATTATGATTGGTTTTTTGTCTCAGTTTGTATTTTCGATATGGTTTCACGGGATACCCGTAAAAGTAACAAATTTGGAGTTGAAATAAAAAATACAAAAAGACTCCAAAAAAACCAATCATAATTAAATTAATGTCATGGTTAAGTTACAGAAATACGTAACTTTAACCTCCCTTAAAAAAAGCCTGGCTGCCGGTAACACACTTATATACTAAATAAAAAGCCATGTATTTATTTTCTCATCTCCGTCTACAGACTTTACTATACGGTGTTAACAACTACATATAATTTGGAATCCTAAATTGTTCAAGCCATATTTAACCTCATACCCTCATAAGGTAAGGTAGCGAACTATCGAAGTCGCTCGAACATTCTCCAAGAAACAACTTAGCATATGCGCTCAGTCACAGCGCTGGTAATAAATCTACCCTCAGGCGCCACGTCACTCCTAGGGGGAGCGTTTTAGGGATGGCTAGGTTATCTGATAGAAAACCGATTTCCAATTTTAATCGAATTGAATGCAATAAAATCGAGACTTAATTTAGTCTTGTAACGAAAAATACTTTTCGATTAATCAGATTTTTGTGTTCATAATTAGTTTATGTAAATGGTTTTCAGGGAGAAGTCGTTTTTGGCCGTCTGCCGAAAGGCGGGCTATGTTTTATTTCGGGCGTATGCATGTACATATTATTTAATAAATAAATGTCTCTGTAGTCTCGGTTTTCATCATTAGATTCCTCAAAATAACCGTCGGTGTGACATAGGGTTTATAATATTTGAAGTTTAACTTAGGTACTTGACAGAGTTCTAGATTACTAGACTTGCTTCCACTTTAGCTTTTATTCAAGGCAGTCGGGTTTTCAGTTTTATTTTATTAAGCGATAAGACGTTTCCGCTAATGGCTTATCCTGATTTTTGTTATCATTTTTGTTAACTTACTGTAATCATGATGTTCAATAACAAAGGAGTAGGTAGTAAGTAGTAGGTAGGTAGGAGGAGAAGTAGATTCAATGTAAAAAATATTTACCTTTAAGGCCGTCTTGCAGTAAAAAATAAATCTAGATTTAGTAGTTAATTCAGGCTTAAGCTTGACAGTTCCATACAATTTGACACTACTAAACTGAGCTTAACGCTAACTCGAGATTTATGTGTTTACTGCTAGTGGGCCTAAGAATGATTTTCTGACAATCGAACTCAGGCCGCCAGCCCTAGTGAATTTTGCATTGCACAAAGTACAAATCCTTACTTGCATGCAAAGTATACAAATCGAATTCTTTTACTTCCCCGGAGAGTGAGAATGGAGCTGGAATACGATTCAATTTTATTACAACATGTCTGTGTGGAATACAAGATATTGTTGAATTAAGTTAACCAGACAGGTGGCTGGAGGACTGATTGTGCAGAGATGACGGTGGTAAAATGTCTGTTGACATTGCAGTTAAAATGGGGGATGGAAATCTTTACTACCTAACCCTGGATATAAGCAATTTGGAGTTTTTGTGCTGAGATTGAGTTTCTGCAAAGCCCTTTAAACCTCAATTTAATGTGTTGACTAAGACCATTTTGCTTCGATAGCTGTTGTCCGCGACTTCGTTCGCGTGGAATCTGTTCATCACTATCCCGCGGGACCAATGCAATTTTCCGGGATAAAAACTATCCTATGTCCTTCTCCGGAACTCATACAGATATGTATTGCATTTTTTTTAAGTTCCTCGGTTTAGACCTGAAAATGTAACAATCAAACAGACTTACAATCTTTCGCATTTATAATATTAGTTATACATACGTTTTTACGTCTTTTTAGATATAGGTACTATAAAAATAATTTATTTATTTATTCAGAACAAAGATCCATATATTATTAGTGGTTTACTTACGACTATGTTAGTTTACATATGGAACAAGTGACAGCGTTGATTTAATTAAATTTTGCATTATAGAGCACTCATCTCTTACAGCTATCATCTTCAGGAGGCTGTTAGTGCTACCACGTATTCTTGTCAGAAGCGATGCCTTTTTAGGGTTCCGGAGCCTAAATGCCAAAAACGGAACCCTTATAGTTTCGCCATGTCTGTCTGTCTGTCTGTCCGTCCGCGGTTTTGCTCAGGCTCTGTCAATGCTAGAAAGCTTTCGAAAGACAGAACTGTCTCAAAACACAGACATTCATTGCCCCGTAACGCATAACTGCCATAATTAATTTCAGGTACTTAATGCAAAATATTCACAAAATTATTCTACTTATAAATAAACGCGCGCAGCTCACCCAAAAACTATTAGATTTGACATTTCGGAGACCTCACGCTACACTAGCGCCTCTAGCGGCGAATTATAAATAAAATAAATAAATAAATATCATGGGACACTTGACACCAATTGATCTAGTCCCAAACTAAGCAAAGTTGTACTATGGATACTAGGCAACGGATAAACATACTTATATAGATAAATACATATTAAACATCCAAGACCCGAGAACAAACATTCGTGTTATTCACACAAATATCTGCCCTGGCCGGGATTCGAACCCAGGACCTCAAGCTTCGTAGTCAGGTTCTCTAACCAATTAGCCATCCGGTCGTCAAACTAAAATTCATACGCGATAGCCTTCATTCCTGCTCTACATGTTGGGTTGGACCAAAGAGTATTAGTACCTATAGAGGAAGGTTGGACTAACGTAAAGGACGTGGATCTAGTTACGTCAGAGTCAAATGGAGTACGAGTACCAAAGAAAATGTCACAGATGCTAAGTGTCCAATCAATCAAGGAGTGGATTATGAATCTACGAGTATTCGAGGCTGCTGCATGTGCGAACTGGGTTTCAAAATAAAAAAGACAAGGGTTTTAGCGTAAAAAATAACACAGAAAAACACACACTTGCACACTCGCGTAAGGACTCACGAGTACTCTGACAATTACTCGTAATTGACTGCCACTGCCTGCAATGGTCAATACAATAATGAGTGTTTGATTCAATTCAGTGTGCCTAAAGAATGAATTGATCGAAAAACGAACGAAATATTTTATGAATGATATTTTATTATACTAGCTGTTGCCCGCGACTCCGTCCGCGTAAAATTGTGAAAAATAGCTTAGGTACATCCTTTTCTCAGACCTACCAAATATACACAAAAAACTTCATAAAAATCGGTCAAGCCGTTTCGAAGCAGCTTGGTCACAAACAATTTTGACCCGAGAATTTTATTAGAAGATTTATTAAGTTGCTAAGTAGAATATTCATAATTTTGTTAACAATGTGATGTTAAAAACTTTAGAACACTACACAAGTAGGCCACAGATTACAAAAAGAAAAAACATTGCGTTGACATCGTACATAATTAAAAATATATATCGTAGCGTTATCGGTCTGTGGTATTATTTTTTGTCAGCTGCAGCTAAAAATATTATGCTGCCCAGCCCATGACTTCGTCTACGAAGAATTTCTATTTGGCATAGGTAAAATAATAGGTAGGTAAAAAAACTGGCATACAAAACCAGAATAATGTACCTACATCATATTTTTGCTTCTGTAGCAACAGCCTCAGTCAGTATCCATCCATTAACATCGAATACATTTTCAGAGCCGCACCTGATGTATTTCTCTATGTTACAAGGCTCGAGGCACGTCGAACTGATTCCTAACACATTTATTTAAGAAAATGTTGCTCAAGCGGTTTGCGTTGTTTTCCGTAGATAAGTTTCCGACGTGCTCGTAAATAACCTGTCAGACAATCCACCAACTTGGCGAGCAGTGTTGCCAATCCTGTCTTGCGGAAATACCGCAAATAAACCCGAAATATCCAAACAAAATGACTGTACTTTTTTAACTGTACTTATATTGTCACGCAAACTGTATTTGCATACCAAATTTCCGCTTGTTCCCTAAATGGCAGATTCCTGAAATGGCTGATTACTTAAATCGCAGATTCTGGTAATGGCAGACTCCTCAAACGGCAGATATTGTACAGTTACCTATAAAATACGTAGATTGAAATTAGTTGGTATCAAGATCAACAGCAGCTAACTGAAACTTCACTTATTTTTAATGAAATGAAAATGCACATTTTTAGTAAAATATTTTTAATCTACAACATTAGATACCATTTCTGACACCACATCGTGCACCCTATTTAGGGAGAATCTCAGAAGGTCAAATAAAAGTCTGGGAGCTGTGCCTTATACGTGACTCGTTTTACTACCGTCTAAACCAGAGAATAAGACTAATTTATTTGCGATAGCACGACATTTATGACAAAGACAAACGTTTCTAACAAAATAATTAATTCTCAAATATTCACCCCAAAGTAGAAATAACCAAATTAAAAAATAGAAAAAACCTGCGACAGTCTTCAAACGACTGAAATTAGATTTGTTAAAAGAAGAAAGTTGAGTTCGTTGTAAGTTTGTACTTAGTTATGTTAATTTATGTAAGTACTAGCTTTTACCCGCGGCTTCGCACGCGTAAACTATTCGGTCTGGTAGTTGCAATTGAAATTTTCGAGATTTTACAAAATTCCCCTGGAAATTTCCAAATTTATATCGTGGTCTTCATTGAGGTTGTGTTGTGAATAACTGTACAAAATTCAAGACTCTAAACCCAGTGCTAAAATTTCAAAAATTTTCCCTGTCCTAATTCAAATTCATATCATTTATTCAGTAAATAGGCCGCAATGGGCACTTTTACAATACCAGCACTTTCGGAAAGACCATCATTGCCAAGAAGAATGCGCCGCAAGAAGCTTGCCAGAAAGTCATTTTTTCAAAATAAAATAAGTACAAATAAAATACTTAAAAACTACAGTAAGTATACAATTAAAGAAAAAAATACAAAATAATAATAACAATAATACACGGATGTATGGGGTCCCTTAGTTACAAAACTATCCCGTGGAAATATCGGGATAAAAAGTAGCGTACTTATGTGTTATTCCAGACGTCCGGCTACCTAGATACCAAATTTCATGACTCTAAGCTCAGCGGTTATTATTTAAAGATTTTATTCCTATCCCGTGGGAATACCGGGTCAAAAAGTCGGCTATGTGTTATTACAGACGTCCAACTACCTACATACCAAATTTCATGACTCTAAGCCCAGCGGTTGTTATTTCGAGATTTTATCCATATCCCGTGGGAATATCGGGTCAAAAAGTCACTTAAGTATTATTCCAGATGTCCAGTTACCTACATACCAAATTTCATGACTCTAAGCCCAGCGGTTATTATTTCGAGATTTTATTCCTATCCCGTGGGAATATCGGAATAAATAGTAGCCTATGTGTTATTCCAGAGGTCCAGCTACCTACATACCAAATTTCATGGCTCTAAGCCCAGTGGTTGTTATTTCGAGATTTTATCCCTAGTTATCCCGTAGGAATATCGGGTCAAAAAGTCACTTAAGTGTTATTCCAGATGTCCAGTTACCTACGTACCAAATTTCATGACTCTAAGCCCAGCGGTTATTATTTCGAGATTTTATCCCTATCCCGTGGGAATATCGGAATAAATAGTAGCCTATGTGTTATTTCAGAGGTTCAGCTACCTACACACTAAATTTCATGGCTCTAAGCCCAGCGGTTGTTATTTCAAGATTTTATCCCTAGGTATCCCGTGGGAATATCGAGTCAAAAAGTTGCCTATGTGTTATTTCAGACATTCAACTACCTACATACCAAATTTCATGACTCTAAACCCAGCGGTTGTTATTTCGATATTTTATCCCTATCCCGTGGGAATATCGGAATAAAAAGTAGCCTATGTGTTATTCCAGAGGTCCAGCTACCTACATACTAAATTTCATTGCTCAAAGCCCAGCGGTTGTTATTTCAAGATTTTTATCCCTAGGTATCCCGTGGGAATATCGGGTCAAAAAGTCACCTATGTTTTATTCCAGACGTCCAACTACCTACATACCAAATTTCATGACTCTAAGCCTAGCGGTTGTTATTTCGAGATTTTATCCCTATCCCGTGGGAATATCGGGATAAAAAGTATCCTATGTTTTAATCCAGGTTATAAACTAACTTTCCGCCAAATTTCATCCAAATCCGTCCAGCCGTTTAGGCGTGAAAAAGTAACAAACATACTCACTCACTCACTCACTCACTCACTCACAAACTTTCACATTTATAATATTAGTAGGATTCAAAATAAACTATCAAATTTTTTTAACCGTACCTAATCAATCATATTATCTATATATATAAAAGGCAAAAGTGATTGACTGATGTATCAACGCACAGCCCAAACCGCTGGTTCTAGGGATTTCAAATTTAGCACGTAGGTTCCTTTTAAGGTCTAGGGGTGCACTAAGAAAGGATTTTTCAAAATTCACCCTCTAAGGGGGTGAAATGGGGGTCCAAAGTTAGTATGGGGAAACAAGATTAGTAAGACTATTTTATTCGAAACTTCACAGGAGTATTCTTAACATCAAATAAGTAAACACGTGTTTCAGGTTTTTTGAGAATTCAACCCCTGAAAGGGGTAATGTGGTGACAAAGTCAATCGAAAATCAATCGTTGATATTTCAACGCACAGCCCAAACCACTGGACCTAGAGACTTGAAATTTTGCACATAGATACCTTATACAATGTAGGCATCCACTAAGGAAGGATTTTTGGAAATTCTAACGGTAACGGGAAAGAACGGGATTTATATATTCGATTCCGAGTAACCCTATCTCAGTAACTGTAATAACTAGACTTCAAATTTGATTCACAAGTAGGTATTACATAAATTAAAACATCGATTTCAGGATTTTTGGAAATTCCCAAGGGATAAGGAAAAACGGGATTTATATATTCAGTTTAACTGAATTCTATGAACTATAATTACTAGACTTCAAATTTGGCATAGAAGTAGGTGATTATAATAGTAAAAAACAGTTTTAAGGAATTTGGGAAATTCCCACGGGATAAGGCAAAAACGGGACTTATATTCAGTTTAACGGGATCGATTTTTCATTTTACTGATCCTAGAAAACTGATATTTTGCATATAGGTTCCTTGAGGAGTATAGGGGAAGACTACAAAAGGATTTCCCGAAGTTCTGACGGGAACGGGAAAAATGGGATTTTTCGTTTTACTGGTCGCAGAAGTCTGCAATTTGGCATGTAAGTTGCTTGAGAAGTGAAGAAAACCATTAAGAAATAATTTCCCGAAATTCCCACGGGAAAGGGGAAAAAACAGGATCTTTCATTTTAATGGTCCTAGAAAGCTGAAATTCGGCATGTAGGTTGCTTGGGGATTGTAGAAGAGCGTTAAGAGAGGACTTTCCAAAATTCCAACGGGAACGGGAAAATACGAGATTTTTCGTTTTACTGATCGTAGAAAACTCAAATTTGGCATTTAGGTTCCTTGGGGAGGCGTGTAGGGGAGCACTACAAAAGGATTTCCCGAAATTCTGACGTTAACGGGAAAAAACAGGATTTATCGTTAGTATTATTGCAGTTTTACATTAAACAGCATTAGTATTATTGTGGAACCGTTAAGAGATAATTTGCCGAAATTCTCACGGGAAAGGGAAAAAATGGGACTTTTCGTTTTACTGGTAGAAAGCTGAAATTTGGCAATGTAGAGGAGCACTGAGAGAGGACTGTCCAAAATTCACACGAGAACAGGGAAAAACGGGATTTTTCTTTTTACTGGTCGTAGATAGCTGAAACTTGGCAAGTGTGTTCCTTGAGGTGTAGGGGAGCATTAACAGAGCATTTCCCGAAATTCTTATGGGAACGGGAAAAAACAGGATTTTGCGTTTTACTGGTTGTAGAAAGTTAAAATTTCAAAATTCAAAAGTTTATACTGCACGTACGCTGCAAAAAGCAAAAAAATGAGGAGGTTATGCATCCCGTTATATATATATTTATTTATGTTTGTTCCCCGATTTCTCGCTAAATTGTGGACCGATTTTTTAAATAATTTTTTATTCGAAATAATATCTACTCCTGAGATAGTCCCATCGTCACCAAATCAGAATCTGATGACGGAATTTCAGGGAAATCGAGGGCAACCCTCAAATTTTGTAGGCACGCATTACGGTTTTTATATAATTATCTCGAGTTATTTAAGTATTTGCGTCTGACAGACATCATCTCATGTTGATGAGCTGATGATGGAAGGTTTAACTCCTTAACGGTTAGGAGTTAGAGGAAGTTTCTTTAAACATCATATGCACGTATAGGTAGACCTTTAGTTGTATTCTTTCTGGTTATTCAGGTGAGCTGATGATGGAAGGTATAACTCCTTAACGGTTAGAAGGACACATTAAGTACCTACGCCAAACCAATCAACTCATTACGTAACAAAATTTATCCATACCTGTAAAACAGTATACTGTGACGGGACAGGCTGACAGACCTGAATTTGGCACACATGTAGATAAAGTATCATAGGAGTGCACTAAGTAAGGATTTTTTGAAATTCCCATGGGAAACGGAAATATTTAACTTTGTCTGCTTCTTGGTTGTTTGGGGAATCTCTGGATAAACTGAGCGGATTTAAAAAAAAACTATTAGTAAAATCTTTTTAAAAATCGATACCCGAAATAATAGAAGCCTGTGTCAATTCAATCGCGGACAGTGTGGTTTTCTCTTGAATTCGCTTTATCCTGCGGGAATCCTATGCCGCGAGGTACGAAGTCGCGGGCAAAAGAAGCGTGTGGGTTTTCTAAAATTACACCCCTGACGTAAATATGTGAAACAGGGGTTCAAAGTTTAACGAATTATGATCATCTAGGTTGATTTTTAAATTCAAAAATTTGCAAATATAATCCTCCGAAAAATCAATTATGATACGAAAATAAAGATCATAGAAAGTAAATGATCTGTGTAACCCCAAATTTAACGCGAGCGAAGCCGCGGGCAACAGCTAGTATATATATAAGTACTTAACTGTACATCTGCCATTTCAGGAATCTACCATTAACAGAATCTGTCGTTTGATTAATCTGCCATTTCAAGAATCTGCCATTCAGGGAGATAAAAGCAAATTTCAAGTCGATGCCAAAAACCGTTGACTATTTCCGTCCTGCGGAGACGTTCCTGGCCGGACTACCAGGATGTCACTGCCAGATTATTGTATTGTCACGCAATTTACATAAGCATACTAAATTTCAAGTCAATCCAATCACTGGAAGTTGGACGAATTTAACTTGCAATATTTGATTACAGACAGACAGACAGACAACGGGACAGGTGAAACTAAATAAAAGCTTGTAATAGGCATGAGTGCGTTCTCAATCAAAAATGGTCAGTAAATACGCAATTATGGTAATTGCGTATAAGTTCTCATTTGAAAAAGGAAAGGAGACAAAAGAAATTAAAATTCTCAAAAAAGATTGAAAAAGGATTTGAATTGGAATGTGAGTGACCCACATATTAATAGCCTAGATATGCCCGACATGTTCCGAATCAATCCATATGGTTCTTTGTGAAGTGTTTACGATTGGCCTTTCGTTCAAGCTGTCCTAGGACAGGCTAACTTTTTGTATGGAATCTTATTGAATGTGTCTTGTGAGAATAAATTGTTTCTTTCTTTCTTTCATTGAAAGAAAGTGACCCGTGTATCTCATTTAAATAATTATTCCTGTGTCTCACGGTAGTTTAATTCTAAGAAAACTAAAAAAACTCGATTTTTTATCTGTCTGTTATGTTACAAGTACTTCTCATCTTATAAAAACTTATAAGATGTCTTTTTAGCGACTGGCTGTGTCGAAATATCGTCATTGTCTATTAGTTAATTAGTAGTTTAAGTTTAAAGTTCACTGTGTTCTACTGACAGAGCTATTGTTCCTTAGTTGCTTTGTCTTATTATTGCAGTAACTTTAGTTAAATTAAACTCATAAATGTGCAGTCAAAATCATCGTTAACCTGTATTATATACTTAACCGACCGCTAAATCTATACATTCTAAAATTATTAATTAAAAAATATTGAAAACCTGCACAAACCGCGAAGCAGTTCAATGGAGTGAGTGAAGTTCTTAATCTACATTGGGCCTGCGTGAGATCTACGGTCCAAGCCCTCTCATTCTGAGATGAGGCCTTTGCCTAGCAGTGGGACATAATATAGGCTGGGATGATGATGATGAAAAATATTAGAAAATCTTCTAAAAACTGTATGTGCGGTAAAAGTTGTTTACTTGGCCACATTGTTGACTTCCTGCATGTTTCCCCTGATATCTATCGGACAAAAAGTTCTCGCGTGCTACATGGCTGACCCAAATAGGACTGTTAAAACTATGTTTTCTTTTATAGTATCAGGCAGATCAATCTTAGAGGAAAGCTCATAAAAGTACGAGATTAGGCCACGAAACTTTTTCGATTCGTTATGCCTGATTAATCAATTGACAGTCGATTCGAGGAACATTTATAAGTAATCATTGTCGTAACCAAACTTAACCGGGTTATACAGTAAACTTAGTTTAACTTTTTAGTATTTAGGAGTATTACGTACTCAAAGGAAATGGGACTCCTGTTACTAAACATCCCCTGTTTATCTATCTGTGTATCAGTCCATCTACTCGTATCACAGGGCATCATTCAAATGGTTTTTTGCTCGCCATATTGCCAGAAACAACAAAAATAAAATGGAGTAAAAAGGATAACCTAGCACAAGATCCTTTTATAGTCTCAAGTAATACCTACTAGTTATGTACGATAAGACTGCTTCTTATTACATCCACGGTTATTATAATCATACATAAGCTTGCTGGCAGAATGTCTGCGTAAGATAGACGAATGAACCAAATGAATACCTGCTACGGGCCGAACTTACAGTCAAAGGTTGATGTATGTATGCCAAAGCCAGAGCTTAACTCCTCATTCTGAGTCACTGCCACCTACTTTGCAACTTTATCACGACGCTTTAAAGATTCACTTTTCGCTGCTTTAAGATTTGAGATTTCGGCCCTTTTAGAACGTTCAATGCGCTTTTGCATGTGATGTAAGTATATACATAGCGGTATTTCTACGTTGCTGAAAGAGTAATGGTTATAAATGGAAGACACCGTAACAAAAGAACAGTGTACCTAAGTAAGAAATAAAAACTCGGCGCAGCCGGCAGCAAATGAGTTTGGAGATATCTTCCATTCATTATTTTTGCGTTTTAAAGTCGTTGTACGTTGATGCTGAATTATTTATGAAATAAATTAGTTTTTGGTGAGAAATGGCGAGGATGCTTAACGGTTGTATGTGTACATTACATTGTTATATTTTTTTGGCTCGATGTATAAATACCCATTAAAACCCGCTTCGCGATTTGTGGTGGCAAAACAATAATGTAACAAGTTAAAGTTCTTTTGCCATTTTGCGAGTTTTGTCTAAAAAAAGTATTGTTCCTTATTTTAACTTTAATAACGCATCACGTGGAGAAGCGTTGTAAAAACTTACGTCGGTCGGTTCTGTCTGCAACCCTTGTAGATCTGAAATTGATCTTAACGCATTTGTCTATCGTTTTGCCTGATATTACCTTTTTTAGTGGAATTGTTTTCAAGATATTATTTGACTGTTTAGTAATTTTTAAATATACAATTAGGTATATTTATTTTTTTATTTAAAAGTATCATCGATAACACTGACACAATACAATGTAAATAATTTGATGGAAGCCGCCCATTTGCTTACCGTTTAAACTTCCTTAATATACATTTTTCCTGCCATGTTTATAATTGCATCCATCATTACCCCAGCCTATATATCGTCCCACTGCTGGGCACAGGCCTCCTCTCTAAATAAGAGGGCTTGGGCCGTAGTTCCTACGCGGACCCAGTGCGGAACTTCGCAGGATTGTACAGGATTCATCACAATGCTTTCCTTCATCGTAAAGCTGGTACATTTAAAATTGTAATTGCGCACATGAATTTCGAAAAGCTAAGAGATGCGAGCCCGTGAATCCACGATTCTCTGCTTAAAGCCACAGGTCAAGCCGCTAGGCCACCGAGGCTGTTTTTATAATGTGGTGCTCGTAAAAGTGGCACTGAATTGTAGCAGTAAAAGTTTTCGAAAACATTGTTGACTATTTACATAAAAAGACGGGTTTTACGATGGTTTAACTATAATATGAAGGAAATCACAGGAACTGACTTGATGTACGTACTCTGTCAGACGGATTGCACTGGATTTAAATTAAGATTTAAAAGTAAACATAATATTAACAAGGAGGCTTTGTCCCAATCCCAACCAGCCAGCCAACAAACAGTATTTACCGACAGACGCCTAAATCATGAACCAGCGGCTAATCCGAGTCAACGAGCTGAAAAACTGAAAATCAACAACATTCGATACTTCCATGTTGTTTAACGCAGTAGTGGAAACTGCATTTGAAATATTGGTTCGACGTCAATATTTCATAGTTGTTTCGCAAAACGGCACGACTGGTTAATATTAGAGTTTGAAAACAACGAACTCAATTGAATACCAGTTGTTTTGAGTAATCTGATACGACTATTAATGTTCTAGAAATTAAGAATGCGATTTTTTGTTTCCGCGCTGGATTGTGTTCCCATTACGTTGGCCGAGAAATAATCATCATCATCATCATCATCATCCCAGCTTAAATACGTCTCACTGCTGAGCACAGGCATCCTCCCAGAATTAGTTTTAAATATTCTGTGAGAAGGTCTGTGCCCAGCAGTGGGACGTATATAAGCTGGGGTGATGATGATGATTCTGAATAATTATTGCTGAGGTCCATATTAAAGAATACAAAACTTTTAGGTGTCTTGATAACTCCACTATCACAAACAGCTGTTGCCAATAGCGAAATAGCAAGACATACAAATTGTACCTACTCCATTTAAAAATCTTACAAAAATACTGCGTTAAATAAACTTAATCTAGACGTTGCTTAGGGAATGTACCTAATTCCTCGTATCTTGTAGTGCACGGCGACACTGAACTTTTGTTCATAAACAAGTACCTACCCCGTTAACTTTAATTTTACTTTGTAATTTAATGAACAGAGCTCATTAAATTTCTCATTATCACGCGTCTAAGAAAATGTGCGAATAATAACAAAAGCCTGTGACGAGAAACTGTATCATAATTGTTAGGTACCTTTTTGTGTAATTAATCCTTTTGTCTAATAAGATGGGGATCCGGCACAAATTCGTTATATGGTAAATTGAAGTCAAGAGCGAACCCCGCGTGATAAAGAAAATTTCTAAGATTTCCTGTGACGTGTGACTTGTACCGACACGTGTAGGTACTTACTTTTAAACCCCCTTCGCAAAAAGATAGATGTATTAATTTGACACCAATGTCTGTCTGTCTTTCTGTCTGTGGTATCATAGTTCTCAAACAGACGGACCAATTTCGATGGGTTTTTTTACGTGAAAGTGAGTTTTCTCGCGGTGGTTCTTGGTTACGTTTGATTAAAATCGGTTCCGTTTTTGAGATATTGAACTTTTAAATGGGGGGTTTTTCAATTTTCTAACTACTTAGTATAAACTACTTAAAATTAACTACATAGTACTTCGTACACATAAAGAACCGGCCAAGTGCGAGTCGGACTCGCGCACGAAGTGTTCCGTACGTAAGGGTATGTCGGCGGCCGATCGTAAAATCCGCCAGATCATGAAATTCCTAGGCACACCGTGAAATGGCGCCATTTCATCAATTGGGTAAGCGACATCCGCTATATCGTTCAAAACTCACCGTTTAACGATTTGCCTAGTGACTCTTAGGCAGATCATGAAATTCCTAGGCATATCATGTAACGCCGCCATATCGGTTCTGGCACTTCGCCGGCCGCTGCCGCGACACGCTCGCTTCGCTCGCTCGGCTCATGCGTTGTGGTCACAATTCAAACTAACCACTCCTCCCTTCGCTCGTCGTACCTATTTTTCCTTTTATTTAAGCATATTACGATGTGCTCAGTATAAAGCTAGGAATATCGAAGAATGCGTTGCTCTAATCGATCTGACGGATCGATCGGGCCGATAATACTGACATGGAAATACCGACCCTGTTTTTCATCTACACACCCATAGAAGCTCATGTCAATTTGCGTGTACCTACATGAAATACAGGGTCGGTATTTCCATGTCAGTATTATTCGGCCCGGTAAAAAGAGTCACCTATCAAAACGATCGAGTCAAAGACACATAAATTATTTTTTAATATTTTTTTTTTATTCTGGACTATGGAACAACCCGTAACCAACCGGACTGTCGCAATTAGGCGGACTCTTTCATTTTTTTTAAATTAATTGATGCTATTTAAAAATCTGATATTTTTTTTCTGTTAATGGAAAGGTTATTCCTATTGATATAAAAAGTTTCAAGCGTTTCTAAGCTATTCAGACATTCCCCATTACGACTCAAGAGATAGTGCCCTGTGACAGATGGACGGACATACAAACAACGGTGTCTCTAAGGTTCTGTCAATCGGGTTCCGTTGGCACCCTTTGGGTACGGAACCCTAAAAAATAACAGCAAAGAAATGCTGAAACCTGTTATCTAATTCGCCTCTCCGCCAGTCCGGGGTGCGTGCTGTACCCCTGCCACTACTTCGAAGCTTTCATTTCACGGTGAAATTTCTCAATGTGTTCTCGAGGGGTCCATATTGGCTCGCATAATTGTTAAAACTCATAATGTAATTTGTCATAACTGCTTTTCTCTGAATTCATTAATTTGTTCAAAAGTGTTATAAAACAAACCTAACCTAACCTGAGCTCTGTAGGATTACCTATAACAAATTATGACAAACATTACGTTATGACTTTTATAAATTATGCAATTCGATATGCTCCCGTTTTCGAGATAGTTATGAGTTTTATAATTAAAGTATTATTTGGTGCTAAATTTTTTTAAGCCATAGTTTTGTAGCAATACATTTCCATCACTTTATTTAGGTACATATATATAAAGTCAATTCAATTAATTAATTAATTTTATTTCAAAAATTGGTTTCCAGTACCTGCGTAACCCGTGTCTAAACACATTAAAACTTAAGCTACGTGAAATTTTAATAATATAATTTATTCTCAACTTTTGGGCTTAACAATTAACTCGTCAAAAATTCGAAAGGGAACTTTTCTAAATTGTAATCCATCTCCCCCTAGACGGAATCTTCAGGTAGCCATTATAATTTTAGACAAAGGTAAAATTAATCAAGAAAATTATTGCTGGCAACTGAGTTTTCCAGTTTTATCACAGTTTACAAGTTTTTTTTTATACTCATTCATCATTATTATTTTTGGGCACGAGTCTCCTGTAAAAATAAAAATAAATTAAGTAAATAGGTACCTCATTAATATTATTTTTTAAATAATTTAAGTAATGAAGTTTATAAATAAGTTTAAAATAATATAATAATAAAGTAATTTACATTAAAAATACTTACCCAAAGTTTTTTTTTTCGTTTAATTTGAGGCGCATTAATTTTCACAACTTCGAAATGGTATTCAATAGAAAATTATAATTATGTTCCCCACAAACCGGTGATTAACTAATTTATAATTGCGACATCCACCTTTCACCTTTCATAAAAAAAATGATTCAACCCTTAAAAAAATTGGTTTTAATCTCAATACTGCTTTAAACTACCTACACAATATTCGCACATCAACCCGACCGTTAAAAGTGAGTGAAATTTGATTCAAAACGAATAAAAATTGCAAGTAAAGTAAAATCATAGTAAAAGAGAAGTATGTAAACTTCGACCCTTTAGGAGACTTAACTGCCTATACCTAGTGCCATCCACGAAGACGCGTGATTTTGTCAAAATTAGCCATTAATCACATTGTAATAAGAACTACGGAACGCGTCATCGTTAATGACTCTACCTATACTCAGGCGTGGACGCTTAGGGTTGTCGATGTCTATTTTAGATTAATTACCTACAAAGTTAACTTAAAATTGTCTTTTGTCAGTGTCTAGATAAACAAGATTCTATGTCGCTATATTATTATTATTATACTAAATTTAAAAATATTATTTATAAATTCGCCGGAGTGGTGATGGCGAGTGTGTACATACGAGTACTACTCATGTTTATCCACACATTACTATAGCTATATTGTTTATAGGTAGGTAGTTATCTATTATTTTTTCATGTGTCCCTGCACGAAATTTTACACTACACCTACGTCGAGGTAAATATTATTCGTGCGTGTTAGCGTGATAAGTCCTGTGCGTGGTATTTTGACTATGAGTAAAAACACGAAAGTGTAAGACGTTATAC
Source organism: Choristoneura fumiferana (assembly GCF_025370935.1). Classification (NCBI taxonomy): domain Eukaryota; kingdom Metazoa; phylum Arthropoda; class Insecta; order Lepidoptera; family Tortricidae; genus Choristoneura; species Choristoneura fumiferana. The sequence goes on from NC_133478.1 coordinate 12,825,125, forward strand.
ATTATACAAGTATTTATTTAACTGAAAAATTAAAGAACTGTGACGTCAATGCAACTAATTAAAAACTTTGAGCTACATTTACGCGAAACCGGGGAGAGCGCACTTGATTGCTTTATTTACACGTTGTATGGCTTGTTAATGAACTTACTTTCACCGAACCAATTATTAACGCTGCAATGAAATTTCCCTTAGCCAAGACTTCTTAATTAAATGTCTTTCATTTCGGAGTTTGGTGTGAGTTCAATGTTGCCAGACGTCATGATTTCAACGGGATAATGCTTTTGGTTGAAATGAAATTAAGTGTCCCGTGAGACTGGACAGCCCTTGTCCCATTTTAGGGTCCATAACATACAAACAGGCTGGATTCCTAAAAATATGTAGTAAAGTGTACGTAGAGTAGGTATAGTTACGACGCCGCGGTATAGCGTCATTTTTTTACGAACCGTTGTATAATATTTTGAAATTTCCAGTGGAAGAAAAAAAATTGTACATTAATTTTATGTAAACTTATGTGTTTTAATATCGGAAACAACAATCAAATTATTCTAAAGTTTGCGAAATCCGATACGAAAATTCAGCAGCAGTTGGCGACAATAAGTTGAATGCAATCTGAAACTCGTTAAATATACATTGGCAAGTTAAGCTGCTGGGGTATCCAGGATTGCTGACAGAGTTTATTTAAATTTTGTGTTTGTATTTTTTTCTCATGGAAAAAAGTTCTGTCTTCTCTACTTGTTAAGGCCACATCAAATCAACATTCAACCTCATTGAAGTTTAGGTACAACATGGTAAAAAAATATCTCTTTTTGATTGGGTATTAATGTACAGTCGAACAAATTGAATCATGACCCAGGGTGGAACCTTTTAATAATCAATTTCATTGTGACTTCCTTCACAAAAGTATGAGATGTCAACATGACTTTAGTAGCACAAAGGTTCCACTCTGGCTCATGATTCAATTGGTTTGACTGTACTTGTCTATGGTTTGCCCTGAATATTTCTGCGTCCATACATAATTATTGGGTAAAATTGTGGTAGATTCACCAGGATATGTAGGTGCCCCGATTTTATTTTCTCTAATTTTACGAATAAATAGTGTGATATTTTATTTATCTGTCTAGGGACATACTCTAAATCTAACTACTATCGACTAGAACGTGTCGCGTACCTCTGTGCGCTGGTACGGGAAAAGCAACACACTACAGTCAACAAATTTAATTCCTGGGCCACCATGGAACGTTATCATAGTAAATATTTTTGTTTTCACTTCTCATGCTCTAAAGTATATAATAATAATAAAAAAACATTTTTTTTACCCCACCACATTCCAGTAATACAATCGGTAAATTTACACAAATTACTGTTGCATTAGATACAAGACTTGTGCGGTGGAGACTGATCCTGAACTAGGGGAAACCTGTTTGTCAGATCACCAGGCCTTCGAACCCCAGATGTCTCTAGCTACAGAGGTTATGCTATACTTAGGACTTAGGAAAATGATTCATGTGAAGTATACAAGTTTTTCAGTTGTGCTGTAATCAAGCGTGAGGAGCCAGTTTTTAACAATATTTTTGCAGGATAATTTTGCCGTAAAAGTAGGCCAATATAGCCTTACGAGGCGGGAGTAAAGTGAGTACTAAATTAGTCCCTAGGGAGTAAAAGTAATTATTTTTTTACTTCGAGTGACTTAGATAAATTCAAACAGCCAGTACTTGCTCAGTTTTTGGCATAAAATAAGACTGTGTGTGGACCATTTTCATGACGAAACGTTCTTAGTCTATATAAAGTTGTGAGAACGTGGTATCTCGAGGTATTCCGGCTTTACCCTACACGAAATGACACTTAAGAAAAACTTGTAAATATGTATAAATATAGTCTATTTATAGTTGAATATTATTTTTTTCTACGGTGTTATGCCATCATGGCTATATTAGCGTTTGTTACAAAGACTACTTACCGTAGCCGTAGCGCCTGTTTCTACTATATCTGAATACGAAGCATCTAACGAGGATATTGCTTTTTATATTGTGAGGCGTTTTTAAAACTATTAAGTTGGTATAGAAAAACCAGTTTTAATGAAACATAGCTAAGGAACTCCGCAAGGAAACTTTCTTTCACATAAAAAACCGCATTGAAATCGGTCCATCCGTTTGAGAGCTACTGTAACTTACGCACAACTTATAATGCCCGTCATTTTACGTCGGAGGTTAAAAAGAATAGGTCAAAATTGTATTCAATATCGTAAAATGCTGTTGTTGTTCTTGTACACAGTTTCTACAAGACGCAGACAAATCTTCGAGGAACCTAGTCCAAAGTAATTCGATTAGCCCAGCTTAGAAAAAGACCAGAGACAAATAATCTCGGAATGGGTCCAATATTGGTGTAATTAGAGAGACAGATTGACAGTGGGCGTGCTTGTGACTATTCCTTATGAGGGCCATCAATTCTGCCCCGAGGGTGGGCAATTATTTCTTCATTTAGGTACCGCAAAGCTGATAAAAGTTGTTGGTACGTTATTTTCATTTGTTTTCTAAACAAAAACTATCAATATTGAAGTTTTCGGTAGATTTAATTAACGCGTTCGAAATGGCGACAAATTGTAACGCTATTTGTCAAATTGTAACGCTAATTACGATCCCTTGACTGAAATAAAACCTTTTTTTTTATAGTTGCAGTGAGGCTAAGGAAAACGTCTTGTAGCCACAGTGTGGAGAACAACACTAGTATAATTTTAAATTTGCAAAAAAAAGAACAATAAGAAAACTTTCTTTCAATTCTACACTTCAAGAAAAATTTCTATGAATCCGCAAGTATTTCAATACTTTCATTATGCATGGAAATCAAACCTGAAAGTTTCATCTTTCGGCTTTCAAAAATTGAATCTGAAAACTTTCCAGAACATCCAATTGAACGCGTTTTTTTGCCATTTTTGTACACCCGTAATTCAATTTATTTGGCATCACTTGAAAAAATACCAAGTTTATTTAAATGCCCCTTAAGTACCCTAACTTTCGCTTTTATATTAAACGTTGGGACCACTTTAAGGTCATTGACTGCGCCGAGCACCTCTAAGCAAATTTATTTTTCAGAGGATTTTTATTCCGCCTTTGTTAACGACGTGCGGGTGCGAAGTACCGTGTTTGCATCCATTTGGGGATGCCAGCGTGGGCGTGCTCCAATAAATATGGGAAATTTAAAGCTGGATTGCTAAAAGACTTAATTTCCAGATTAGCTAAGTTTATAAATATTTCGGTCTATAGTTTCGCTACCATTAGGTATAATATATTTGCGTAATACTGAAGTGTCAACAATACCTTTTGGAAGTTACTCGTTCGCCATTGTTTTATACTTTAACAAGGTTGATATTCTAGGTGTCAGTTGGAATAAAATTTCCAGTGCTCATATTATTACTCAATATTATTGGTTTATAGCAAGCTGATTTAATGGAGTCTTTATTTTTCATCACACTTGCTCGTCAATGATGTTATTTCATGCCTGTATAGGTACTAAAGGATAATCCTAAATTGTTCCCGCGGGAATAATGGACTTGCGTATAGTTTTTCCTCCCAAGGGAGGCAAAGTTTGGTTTTAGAATTTGCAAACATAGTATGAACGTCATTTCAGACTAAAGAGGTTTCAAGTCAGCCAACGTTTTATTGATACTTTAAAACTTTAACCAATTTTAACCACAAAACTTGTTTACGCTTCAAGAAACTTCGTTATTTTTATATTTTAAATTTATTTCAAATTGTTTTGCAATAATGTTAATAAATATTTTTAATAGCATGGAAGAATCTGGCCGTATGACCATTTGAATTCTATACTAAACACAGTTCTGCATTAGGTATCTATGGTAGACGATTAAAAAAAAGTGACAATCAGGGGGGGCTACTACGAAATCAGAAAACAGAAGTTCGTATCGTATCGCTAACGCTATATTATTCAATACAAGAGTGAGAGGGACAGTACGATACGAACTTCGAATTTCGTATTAGCCCCCGTATTTACGGGTAGCCATTATTTTATTAAGTTGTTTTCTTATCTTCTTTCTCTTGCCGAGCTGTGAAGTGTTTAGACACAAAATACTTTTCACTTTTGCATTTTAATTAATTAATTTAATATTTGCATTTTATTTCCTCGCAATGTGATGAAAATTATTGTGTATATCACGACAGTAAAGGGATTACAAACTCGAGTCATTAAAAGCCTTCTATTAGACTTTCGTTAGTAATCCCTTTCTTACGGCCCTTAATGCACAATGTACTATTGTTTAAAAAGTAATTAAATCACATTTATGGATTTCGGGCAAAACTTTCGAATAAGGTATGAAGAAAATAAAATGCTTTCTCTATCTGATAAGCTTAGTGACCTGTAAAAATTGGGGGCTTTGAGGAGATTTAGGATTTAAATCTGGCAATATTTTCTCCGAGTTAACTTGTTAGTCTGCTTACTTCCAAACACTTGGCAAGGGCTCCTCTTTGTTCGTTTTGACCTTTGAAGTGTTCATTCTTCAAAAATATCAAGTGTATTTTCATACAAAAGATATTTTTTACTGAAGTACTAATACAAATTAAACCAAAATGAACCTAAACCTGAACCTAATGAAACTAAGTTTATAATACTTATACGCGGATTTTTTTACTAAAAAAGACTGATAAATGACTTACCATTCGTAAAGAAATGCTTAAGTTAAATTAACTCAACTATGTTAAGAGAGATTTAAAAGATAGATCAGGTTCATTCTTAATTATTTACTGCTACTTATTCTAATCGAAGATGGTGTAAACATGACCACTCGGCTTATCGTCTATTACAAAAGTTTTCTTGGAAAGGCGTTTGCGATTATTAAACAAAAAAGCAACTCGCATAAAATAATATTATCGCATTATTGTTAACTTTGTTCAACGCAGAATAAGCCTTCAATGCCATGTCACTGTAATTAAATTTTTAGGTAGGTTACCTAATATTTGAAATAACAGATAAATAGAAACGACTTGTTTTTCTCCCCGATTTCTCGATCTGTTTTAACAAACGTTTGCCAATAAAGACGATTTTTATCTCAGTACAGGGAATCGTGAGGGTTTGCTTCGTCTTGTGAGTTTACGACGTTCATTTAGCGAATCGGTTTATTTATTTATTTGTCAAGATGTATACTTACACGCTTTTAATAATGTAGGGCAGAAAGTACCGTTTGCGCCTCTGTACCTACCGTTTATGGCCATTTATTAATTAAATACCTATACGCTTGAAATAAATGTATAGTAACAAAACATTAAAAACTTTATTCGTTTCATTAGATACTTCAAATGTCAACTGGCCAAAAAAAGTGCTAAGGTGGCCAAAAACGGTGCTTCTACCCTATTTTCCGTATATCGCGCAGTTTTTTTTGGTAAAATAGAAGTTTTAATACTGCGAAATAACGCAGAGCGTTTTTGGAGTTTATTTGTTAAACAAAGTGGCTTTCGACTAATTAAAATATACTGATGTGTTTAAAAATGCATCAAGCTTTGTATTGAAGACCATATTCATAAAACAACACTAATTTCAAATATTTAACCTTACCTAATAAAATTTTCAGTCACTCAGGATCAAAACTAGCTTTACATTTTTGTCCCTTGCTGTTTTACGATATAATAATATACAAGATTAAAGTAAAATAAAGATCCTTTTGATGTTGACTGTATTTAATGAAATTTCGATTCCCGTCAGCGGTATCCCTAACTTACAATAACATTAGGAAAATAATCTGTTTCCTTAAGGCCGGAAACAGACTAGCGACTTTTTAGCGGTAACTATAGTTCTCATGGGTGGCGGGGATTGCTTGCCATCAAGTCCGTTTGCTAGTTTACATTTCGGCATCAAACAAAAGGGTAAAAAGTGGTACCCAAATCCTCTACCGTAAACTGCTTCAACTTTGCCCTCTGGCCCCAACATTGCCTGATTCGACTTATAGTCGACAACTTAGCACTCTTATAGGTTTTAAGCTTTTACCTACAAGGGAATTATTATTACGGGGGATAAAAGTTTAAAAACCTAAAGGATGCTAAGTTATCGACTCTAAATCGAATCAGGCAATGTTGGGGCCAGAGGGCAATGTTGAAGCAGTTTACGGTATCTTTTTAGAGTTATTCGATGTTGCTTACTGTGTGATCTAATCCAAAATAAGTAGTCAGTTCCAGTGAGTGTTAGTTTTACCTTATTTTCAGCATCACAAATGTCAAAGTGACATTACTTTTCTCCACGGTCACATTGAAAGTGCTAATAATTTGGTCCTGTTCATAACTTTCAGAAAATGTGAATAACGACAAAAGCACAATGTTGCCCATTTGTCACTTAAATATTCACAAAAGTAACTTTTCCATTTCGCACAGTTTGAAACAAAATAAACTGGCAGAAGTAGAAGGCAGCTTGAGCCTAGTAGTTTAAAAAAATATTGTAGGTGTACCTAAATACATGTCTTGAAAATGACAGTAGAATTTTTGTTTGTAATACTATTAAAACTATGTTAGTTTTATATAACTAAGTTAGTACATATGAAAGAAAAAGAGAACATTATTATAATAACAATACCAACCAGATTTTAGATGGTAATTAGTTTTTTTTTTTTGTTTTATAAAGTCTATTTTAGCAGTGAGCCTTAAAAGTTTTTATTTTATGGTCCAACTGACGAGTATGATGAGTTCGATTTTTTTCAAAATGAAAAGAATATATTATATATTATAATATACATTAGGTTATTAACCTAACCAACGAAAAGTTGGAAAACCCCCGACTTTGTCACTTCAAAGTTCAAAACAGCCAAACCGATTTTGATGAAACATGTCTAAGATCCATCGCTAGAAAACCTGATTTCAAATAAAAGAAACCGCGTTCAAATCGATCCACCCGTTTAAGAGCTACGGTGCCACAGTAAATACACACACACACACACACACACATAGCAGTCAACTTATAACACCCCTTTTTGCGTCGGGGGTTAAAAACTAAATAATCTGGTGTTAATTAAGCATTGAATATATGGTGAAAAAAAAACAAAGAATTTCCAATCGTAACTACTATTCAAAATTGTTTCGTAATAAGTTGATTCTACAGTCTATTATTTTTTCCACAGCAATCACAAAAGTCAAACAACTGTAAAGTTAATTGTTCTTACCTGTGAATGGTTTTGAAAATGTCCCATCCCAGCCTATACACGTCCCACTGCTGGGCAGAGGCCTCCTCTCAGAACAAGAGGGCTTGGGCCATAGTTCCCACGCGGGCCCAGTGCTGATTGAGAACTTCACACGCACCATTGAATTGCTTCGCAGGTTTGTGCAGGTTTCCTCATGATGTTTTCCTTCACCGCAAAGCTTGTGGTAAATTTCAAATGTAACTCCGCACATGAATTTCGAAAAACAGAGGTGCGAGCCGGGGTTGAAAATGTCAACACTCCCTTAAAATTAATTAACCTCAAATTCATCAGTAATAAGTAAACTTGGTGAAAGCATTTCCGAGGATGTGTGTTTAAACTCTTAATTAAATTCCTATTTATGTCAAAACGTTGGCAAGTGTGAATTTGAAGTTCGGCGAAGGTTAATTCAATACGATAAATAGGTACAATAGAATTCAACTTTGCCTATTCGCTTTCGCTATTTTGATGTGTGTCGGTTTCATTAAAACTTTTAATAAGTTCTTGCAGTTTGACGTTTGAAAGGTTGTCTATTCTGTTTTAATAATGGATGTCTCATATAAGTGATGTGTTCAAATAGGTATCTAAAATTATTTTCGGTGCCTTTCTTGGCGTCGCGTAAAAAATATATAAGTCGGTATGTTTCCATAATATTGCAATGTACAGCGCATTATGATTTTGATAATTGAAGACTCTAGGAGAAAACAAATGACAATCCGCTTTTACTCTTACAATACTGCCATCATAAGGCAAAAGGCGTTATGTAAAAAAAAAACATTTTTGGGTTAAGTATACATAACACAATATCTGATGTACACATAAGCTACACAATGGTATAAATAATTAAGAAGAGTTTTTTTTGAGATACCGCCTTTTGTCTTGAGATGGCAGAACAACACATTAAAAGGTACTACTCCAGGTATAGCATATTTTTTGATAAGAATATGTACTCGTTGTTCTTTAGAAAAATTTAAGAACATTACCTAAGATATTTTGTTTTTAAATGGAGTCACTTGTTAAGTTTTCACAGGTTTTTTTTTATTAGAGAAACTAATCCATCCATGGATGAATGAATCACGCAATTAAAATAATTCTATCATATAAACCGGCCAAGAGCGTGTCGGACACGCCCGAAGTAGGGTTCCGTAGCCATTACGTAAAAAATAAGTAACATTTTTCTATTCTGTTTCGTATTCTGTACGGAATATTCCAAGTTTAGGTATATTTTATACCTTAGGCTGCTATTTACTCTTAAACTACTAATAATTCTCTCTTGTAAGTTTGATACACGTACTACCATCCTGAATTTTTTCAAATTTTTCCACCCACCGGTTTAGATTTTAGAGGGGGGGGGGGGCGCTCGCTCGGTTTTGAATATTTTGCAAACAAACACTGAATCGAAAATTCGTTTTAGCAACCCGCTAATGGTTTTAAAAGACCTATCCAACGATACCCCACACTACAAGGTTGGATGAGAAAAAAAATCACCCCCATTTTACGTCTATGGAAGGTACTCTAAAAAAATTGTTTTTAAATTTTTATTATATACCATTTTGTTGGCATAGTTTACATATTATATATTCGTGCAAAATTACAGCTTTCTAGCATTGATAGTCCCTGAGCAAAGCCGCGGACGGACGGACAGACATGGCGAAACTATAAGGGTTCCGTTTTTGCCATTTTGGCTACGGAACCCTTAAAAGGATAGAGCGGTTTGTTATTAATAATACTACCTACTACGGATTTTATGTTAAAACCCAGATAAGTTCTCGATTTAAATTCAATTTAAGAACATTCCTACAAAAACATTTTTTTTCTTTTTCATTTACCTACTTTGGTGGATTTCACAAAATGCTATTTTCTTGTCTAATAGCTTGAAAAATGACTTTAAAAAAAAAGGGTTGACGTGAGATTTTAAAACTGAAACAGCCGCTATTCATCGCTTTTACGTTATGAATGGGGAAGTAAGAAAGGCTCGGGCGAGCATCAACCCCTTTCAGAGAGCGGTTTACATCAATACAACCATCAATTATTATAAGAAAAACAGCCCTTCAGAATGATAAATTATCCAGCTAGTGGCCAGTTGACAAAATACACGATCGTTGCTGGCTCGTTGGAGCTCCATCGGGCTGTGTTCTTTTCAATTCACCGAGATCCCTATTGATATACGAGCGTAGGCAATCCGTTTTTGAATGAGATTTACTGGACATTGACCAGATCCTTTTCGTGTTGAAGTTGATTTTCTGCAAACAATTTTTAATTGATGTATCAGACTTTAGTTTTAAAATACAAACTTTTAATTTGCTTGGTGCTTGCTGAATGGTAGCGGTGAAGCAAGTTAAAAGGTTGGTACCATTCTCTGATAGCATACTCAAATATTTCTTAGCCGCACTACATTTCAATAAATTCGTTGCACTGGATAAGGTTGATTAGGTATATGAACATGCAATTAGTCATACGTAACTATAAAAGCTGCGACTTTTCAATTAATTCGGAATATTTAAGGTAAATATACCTTAAGTTTACAGACTCAAGGTATAACTCTTCACTTACAATCCACAGTTTAAATTACACTATGTTATTTATAATACAATAATATAATTGGTAATTTATTATTTTTCAAATGCAAACTCTTTTGGCAGGTTAACATTATGCAGTTTTTGAGTGTTCTGCTTGAAATTTCTCGGTACCTACGTTTTAATTATCTAAGGTACCTACCTATGAGTACCTATCTCTTAAATACTCTGTTTTTTGTTGTGTCTAACTTAAGACTAAAATTGTAGATTGAACAACAAGAGCATAAAACTTTTTACACTCTGCTTTTCACTTAGATTGCGATGAAAGGAGATAGCAAAAGTGGAAAAAATTGTTTGCTTTCTATGTACATACCTTTTATTTTCCATGCATTATTATATCCTGAGCAGCACAATTTTTTTTCGTATTAATTTCGCACACTCTACATACAAAATTACCTAGTTTTGCATACATTCCAGGGCCATATTTTTTCAATCAATCAATCATTTATTTATTTCTGAGAATATGGTACAATATAAGTTAGTAAAAAGTGTTAGTTCAGCATATTCTGCCGTCATCGGCGTAGAAATATTTTACAGTTTTATACCTCTATCATTACAATAAATAAATAAAAAAACATTATTAATAATAAAAACAGAAAGAAAGAAGGGAGGAAAAAAAATACATTAATTTATTATTTTGCCGCTCAGTATATATTTTTTTTTTGTTTTATTGTTTTATTTTGATTGATTTAATTGATTTTTAGTTTTATATAAATTAAATTATTAATAAACATGATTAATAAAAGTTTTATATAATTTAGTTTTATATAAATTAAAATATAAGTGAAAAATTACTTTTTCACTTCTCATGCTCGTAAAGTTCGTTTTTATGCAGCATCTAGGCAACATAAATTACTTTTTATGCTCTAGTGCATAAAGTAAAATCTTCGTCCAAGACCAAGGCAATCAGGTGTAAACAGCCAAAAACAAAGAAGTTTCTACATTTTTTTAATCATTTTTAATTTATTTAAAACTAAAATCAATTAAATCAAATAAAATAAATCAATAAAACTATAATATATAAGTATATAACTATTCAAGAAAAATAAAAGGTACATAGAAAGTGAACAATTTTTTCCTCGCAATCTAAGTTAAAAGCAGAATACAAAACTCAAGCATTAAACCCATTTTCCCCTCGACGTGTCTATCCACCCTCGCCATACCGGCTCGGGTGGCTTTATGAACGGCTTAGGTAAAATGGCTCGCTTTATGCTCTAGTTGTACAATCTACTATTAAATAGGTGCAGTGAATAATGCTGAATTGCGACATAAAGGAAATTGTCATTTAAACTCCTTTTATCCGGATAATCTATGAGCAGTAAATAATCCGCAGCCCGTTCCTGTTCTATTAAACCGGGCCATTCGTCAATCCGAGCCAACTTGACTTGAAACAGAATCCTTTGAATCCCGTGTGACACCGTAATCCTGGTTGTTCTGAGAAACAAATTGCTATAATTTAACTGCCAATAAGATCTGGTTAAAGTATCTGTAGTCTTTTAAACAAATAACAAATTTTAACAAAACCTAGAACTATAAATAAGGCGTAAGGGGTAGAAGGGGGGGGGGGTAAGGGCGAGAATGACAATAACACCTGGTCAGCCCTCAAATGTCAACCTCACCTGCACGACCTGGACTTTCAGGCGAACCCAGGTACGGCGGCTTTCCAGCTGACGTGTGGCCCCTGCTGGATAACTGACGACGCCATGGCGACCGAGCTGTGACGGGATACCCACTCACCTGCTCGGACCACCGGCAGAAGAGGCTTCAGCTGCCTCGGGATCTAAATCATCTAAATGTCTGGCGCAGGAGGCAAAGGGAAACCACTGCGGCTACATTCCCAAGAAAGTCACATGAAAACACATATGAATGAGAGACGATCGCCATGCGAACCTCCACATGGTAAGATCTCACACAAATCACACAAACTCAACTATCACCTCCTCGACACTAGATAGACGCGTTTCAAACTCATCCAAGTTCATCCTCAGTGCAGCACATCCGTTCACCGTGCTACCAGGTGTAAGACCATACCAGATGTTTTTTTTTTTTTTTAATAAAACCATGCGATCAGCCCTAACGGCTATAAGCAGATATCATGTCAGTGGCGTATGTTGTATTAAGGGGCTGTTTCACCATCCATTGATTAGTGTTAACTGGCGGTTAGTAGGATGCCGTCTCTATTTGTTTTGTTCGAATAGACGGAGACGGCATCACATGTAACCGTCGGTTAACGCTAATCAATGGATGGTGAAACAGCCCCTAAATAAATTAAAATTAAAAGCCAGATACTCCGTACTTACTCTTTTTGGGCCCGATAAATTATTTCAATTAATTCGAAGTCGCGATCCTAAGTTAAGAACTTCAGGGGTTAAATTAAAGTTTTTGGTTTTAGAAGAAGGAAATCTAAGATTTCTTAGTATTTTGGCGACGGGACAGATTCGATTTCTTTTAAATTAAATGGCGGGTGAATCTGCTGGACAGAGCTAGCTAAAGATACGCTAGAAACGCGTTGACACGAACTAGATTAACTCTTCTGGTGAATCTCACTGAACTTAGTCAACTCGTCGTCACACGCCGCAGAATGGCAAAACAATCACGATTGTGGTATAGGAGCCCCGCTTAAACATTTATTTTATTGTTTTTAGTATTTGTTGTTATAGCGGCCACAGTAATACATAATCTGTGAAAATTTCAAGTGTCTAACTATTACGACTTAAGATAGAGCCCTGTGACAGACGGACGGACAGACAGACAGACAGCGGAGTGTCAGTAATAGGGTTCCGTTGGCACCCTTTGGGTACGGAACCCTAAAAATAGGGCTCCGGTTTGAAGATTTCTCTAGAGTCAAATATTGACGTTGAAGGTATGAGTAGGTAAACAGCAAAAAGGTAACAGTGATTAGGTGCATGAGACCATGGAATAATAGAGGGGTAAAAATATCATATACCTACCTAACCAACAAAAAGTTGGAAAGCCCCGACTTTGTCACTACAAAGTTTAATATTTCAAAAACGGCTCAACCAATTTTGATGAAACATGTCTAAGAACCATAGCTAGAAAACTTGATTTCAAATAAAAAACACATTTCAATCGGTCTACTCGTTTAAGAGCTACGGTGCCACAGACAGACACACAGATACACATAACGGTCAAACTTATAACACCCCTCTTTTGCGTCGGAGGTTAAAAATAAAAATAACTCAGTGCGAAAGTTTCGAGTGTCTGAGATTAGTTAGAAACCAGCCTGAAACAATCTCAGTACAATTCAAAAGTAATTCTCCCAATTTTCTCCCAGCTCAGTATCGTTTTTAACCCCCGACGCAAAAAGAGGGGTGTTATTCAGCTGAGTTTTCTCTGCATTGCAGTACTCTTAATTATGAAGCGTCATGTAAATTGTGTAAGTTTACGTTTATAATTACAGCTATCGTTTAATATGAAGATATTTAGTGCTAAATGACATTAAAATTAGCTCTCAGTTAAAAAAACTTAAACCAGGCTTTAAAAAACGCAGTATCATAAAAACAAAAAACAAAAAAAAAAAATGTTTTGTGATATCGAAGCATCAATTTAAGTATTTAATTGTTTAAAAAACCATAAACCAACATAATAAAGTAAAAAAACGGGCCTTATACCTACAACAAACTTGAGTTTTTTTTTTGAGGTTTCTTTGCTGAATTTTAATGTAATTTTTTGGACCCTTTGTAGTCCAATGCGCATTTAGGCAGTTTATATTATTGTTCACTTTAAGCACAATAGATTACAATGTAGTTTTAAATTCATAGGCAAAGCAGAACCTCGTCATTGAAAGTAAAAGTGACATTATAACTACCGACTGACGTTGCTTTTTGCTTGATCATGACACTAGTGTTTTTCTTAAGAAATTTTGCTACTGCAAGGTACCTTTACATTAGGTATTTGTAGCATGCCACACAAAAATAAGGAGCAAATAATAATATTACTTTGGCTTTTAATTTTAATTGTTTTTATTCTCATCATAGAAATTGTTTGCGCTTTTTCCACCATAGGAAGATGACTAGCGTACAGCAGCTATAAAAGTAAAGAACTAAGGATCAGTGATCCAATATCTTCTTTGATGAATACTACAGCTTTCCAGAAATAAACATACGGGGAAAGCAAAATAAAACCGTTTAATACGCCCCGTACTTTCATTTCTGGATTGAGTTGCCAGTTTCTAGAATTCCAGACAGTCAATAATTACAAAAGACGGTGACGACAATGGTTCATTAATGATGACGGGAAATAAATGGAACACAATTGAAAATTCTTTCCCGCTTTTTTTTAATTCAATAAACGTGTTAAACAAAGCAAACCCGATAAAGGGATTGACTAAACGTGCCAACATGGCGGCCATTACTTTTACCCTGTGCTTTAAAAAGTTCCACCCAAGTTATAATAAAAGTGGTAACGTTAAACCACAGCACCGGAAAGGTCGTATCCGCTAATGAAATTGTACTGCCCTCGGAAATAAAGTTATTTTTTGGCTTATGAATTGACTTAGTAATGTTATTTTAGGCATTTAACCGCAGTTAATGAGTGTATAACTTAGCATTAAGTAGCAATAAGATAATTTAAGCTTCTGGACCGTTGAATTTTCGAAATGAAACATAAGACTTATCACCATTTTGAGCGCGAAAATTGCTTTGATCATTTTGTGGTTGATTAACATTAAACTTATTTACATTTCTAATAGACTAGTAATTAATACTGACATCTCAAGCGGTAGAAACAAGAGGCAGCTTTTGTTCGTAGCTAAATGGAAAGAGCAAGGTAGACAACGCCTTCTCTGTATAGCCCTTCAGTCTGAACCTTTTTAATAATATTTCCAATTTAAATACCAGATTTCGTAGAGTTTGAATATTAAAAATAGCAGCCGGAAACTAAGAAAAATTCATAGTAGACGTTGACCATATTAGGTTAGGATTTCGTCTCTGCCATTTTATACTGTGTACCCGAACTTTCATTCAATTTCGTTGTATATGTAAGGGCCAGGGGTCGGACAAAAAGTGCCGATGACCTCAAACCACTTATAGGTTGATTTCAAATATTTTTATGATTTTCATAAACAATTATCACTTAACATTTATCATCCTCTTTATTAAACGATATGAAATTTATTTTATTCACTGAATTTCATTGATTTATTTACGATTATATTATTTGTTACTTCAATAATGCTACTTTGTTACTACATGTCACACGGAAGTTTAAATAAAAACATCATCTTGTGTGCAAGATTACGTCATTTTACGTCATCCGCACTTTTTGTCCGACCCCTGGTAAGGGCCATATTTGTTTTATGCCAGGTGTTTTAAAAACTATGCATTATATAAGTACCTACTATTTTTAGTCAAAATACCACAAACGGGACTTATCACGCTATTATTACACAAGTAATATTTACCTCGACGTTCGATGAATGAATGTTCGGAGGGACGATCGGACGTTGTTAGTGTTGTGTGTCGGTGTGATAGGGTGACTAATAAAAGTGACCAAGTGCGGGTAGTTCGTGATACGAGTGCCGGCACTATTAGTGGTCAAGTGCGGGTAGTTCGAAGAACTCGCGCTTCTAGGCAGACTTGACACCCCACACTTCAGTTTACTCGTGACCACGGCAACTGTAACGTTGCCGAAACGTCGAGGTAATTATTACTTGTGTAATAATAGCGTGATAAGTCCCGTTTGTGGTATTTTGATTATGAGTGAAAATCACGAAAGTTTAAAACGTTATATCTACTATTTTGATATTATTACAGGATTTGTGACTATAGGTACGATCTGTTATTCATACTTTGTTTTGATACGCAAATTCTTCCTATACGTACTTGGTTTGGATAGGTATTTAACTAAATGTAAACAAACTTCAGCTGCTAGATTTGGTACATTCAAGGATTGTAAATATTTTATTTATCTATCATTATAATACAAACTAAATAGACTAGCGTATTTCAATACAGAAATGTAAATGTTTAGATAGTTTAATGGGGGAATTTTAATATATAAGACACAAATTGACGTTGTTTTGTTTATATTTAGTTAAATACTTATCCAAACCAATTATGTAGTACGTTACGTTTAACGTACTACATAATTGGTTTGGATTGGCCTGGCTGAGACAGTGACCAAGCGGTGAATTTTCAGCTTATTACATGATTGAAAATTAAATGTTCATCTCAACTGGTTGACAGAGGTCACACAAACATTATTGTATCGTCGGTTGACAAGCAAAAGTCACTATTTACCACCTAAAGTCAAGAGGGATAATCAAACTTATGCATAGTATCGTAAGGTCAATATTCCAATATATATTTTTTTGCAGTTAGGAACTAGAATCATTTATAACATACTAGCTGTTGCCCGCGACTCCGTCCGCGTAGAAGTATGAAAAATAGTTCACGTCCTATTCTCAAACGTACCAAATATACACAAAATAATTCATAAAAATCAGTCAAGCCGTTTCGGAGGAGTTTGGTCACAAACACTGTGACGCGAACATTTTCTATGTATATTTGATTTTCTATCTCAGAAAATTGCGTAGATGCGTGCTTATTTTTCGCGAGGCAACCATTTACAACCACATTAAGTATACGCGGCCAAAGCCGCGGGGAGTAGCGTGCTATTATTAAATAATCAAGCAAATTCTATTTTTTAGGGTTCCGTACCTTGAAAGGAAAATACCCTTATAGGATCACTTTGTTGTCCGTCCGTCCGTCTGTCAAGAAACTTTTTAGGAACGCGTGGAGGTATCAAGCTGAAATTGATATCGATTAGTCATATCTGCAGTCTCTTGAAGCCTTGAAAAAATCAAACTTTTAAGTCTACGCAATCAAAAGTTACAGTGAAGCAACGTGATTCCATACAAATTGCCATGCACTGAAAATCTATAGGGTACTTCCAGTTGTCCTACAAACTTGAAATTTGGTGTGAAGGTAGCTATTATAACACAACCAACTAGAAAAGTCAGAAAATCTCGATTTTTTATGTGTGTGTGTAAATATTAATGACCAATATAATCTGACCCCACACTGCGTACGTTTTGCTTAGGAGCAGAGCCCGCTTACACTGAATGTATTAAATCATTCGGAAAAAGCGGGAAATATCTTCAACACACGATTCTCGTTTACATACCTATAAATGTGTACGGAACCCACGGTGCGCGAGTCCGACTCGCACTTGCCCGATTTTTTAATTACAGTCAAGTGTAAAAATATGAACTCATTCAATATTTCAAAAATAAGTACCACAGACTTATTCGGACGCAATAAGGCCGTAGTAACATATTTTTGAGTGGTTCGCATAGATACTTATTTTTGCACTTGACTGTACATATTGATATTCTAAAATTAAGTTAAACATTGTAATTTGTTGCTACGTAAATAAGGGTCAGACGAAAAATTTGCATAGCGGGGACTAAAACAAGCATTAAGTAAAAGTTTGTTCATAAATCATGGTCTCTATTGTCCCTGGGAATTATTTAAAACTTTTTTGAGTTCCTAAAAATGTGAGTTACGGGAACCTAGTTCCTGTTGACGACCTAAAAAGTTCTGGGTAACAAACTGAAAGACAAGTGCTTTTGAGAGCATAAGAAATATGCCGCAAATACGTTTCCTGTGTTTCTTGTAAACGTGTCCTATTGGTTTGAATTAAATTCGTATGTTATGTTGTCTTCTAATTAACCTAATCTAATATTTAGCATACACATGGTCAAACCAAAATAAAACGCATAACGTCTAATTAACTGGATTTAACCAGATTTCATCATCAGAGCAACACGAACATCTCACAACACTCAACACTCACACACTCAACACTTTGGTTGAGTTCGAAACGCAGTGTGGTGATGGTGGTTACTAGTTGGGTTTGGGTGATGTGTGCGTAGCGTGTAGTTAGAACAGAGTACAGATCTGTTCACTCACAAAGGCACGCTCCACAGCTAATGTTCTATGTGCACGAGTAAACCTCGTTCTTACACGTTGACTTAGTCTTAGAGTGCGTGACTGACGGTACGCTTGCGACTGAGGACACGTTCGAGCTACGCACACATAGACTTGTCGTACGGATACGTTTACAACTATGATTATAAAATTATAGTTGTAAACGTAAAAAAAGCGCGCCTTCGTGAGTGAAAAGATCTGTAGATGGAGGTGAAGGAGCTGCATGAACACAATAATGTATTCATGCAACATAGTAGATTGTACAACGAGAGCATAAAACGAGCCATTTTACCCGAGGCGTTCATATAGCCACTTACATATAGAGGATAGACACTTAGAGGGGAAAATGGATTTAATGCTCGAGTTTTACACTGCTTTTTACTTCGATGGCGCGGAAATGATAATATTAACAGTGGAAACAATTGTTCACTCACTATAATGCATAGTGCCTTTTATTACCTTTTATTGTCCATGCATTACAATATAATTATAAATTTTTAGTTTTATTGATCTATTTTGATTGATTTTTAGTTTTATATAAATTAAATGATCAAACAAAATATGCAGAAACTTTTTTGTTTGTGGCTGTTTACACCTGATTGCCTTGGTGTTAGAACGATTTTACTTTATGCACTAGAGCATAAAAAGTAATTTTATGACGCCTAGATCCAGCATAACCACCAACTTTACGAGATGAGAAGTGAAAATATTATTCGTAGCATAGATGTAGCAATCCTTAGGTCGCGGGTGTGCAAAATAATTGTTTATAGTTCATTGAATGCTAGATTTCTGTTTAATAACACAGGCGGTTACTAGTATAATAAAAGTACTCTGTGGGAGGCGGCCTCAGAATATACGACGATACGTAAAGCAAAATATTTGATATTTGTAACGTGATAGGCGACGTCAGTTGGGTTTTTGAATGGCGTTAATTGAATCTACGATTTTAAGTTTGTAAGAAAAAAAAACAAAAGTTAAGTTTTGATTCTAATTAAGTGGGACCATGATGATCCAATTACCGGTAATATATATAGCCTCTGTTTTTAATATTATCCCCGGTTCTGGGCCCCACACTGTATTGTGGCAATAAATGTTTTTTATTATTATTTGTTTATTTAATCACTCGAGGATGAAAATTCCCATGCTGCAAACATCATGGCCCGATGGTTGGTTACATCATAAATTGGCTTTTGGTTAATTGATCGTATTTTAGCAAATATTGAATATGGTGTAAATAGAGGGAAAATATCAGAAAACTATAATTATAACCCATGTAACTGAACTTATCCTAATTACATTACATCTTTTGCGTTATAAACACCTTCATTACTTGGCCAAACCTAAGGAACTTTATACGAGACTATAAATCTAATGATAAAAATTAGAAAGATTTTTTTCGAAAGTCATTCTATCTGGCATTACATTTATAAATGTTTAGAATCCCAGCAGTCTGGTATGTCGAGAAGTTAGAAGATGACAAACGCTGTAATACGAGTAAAACTAATTATCGTACTCACTCAACACTTTATAAATCTCCGTCTGCGTCTGCAATATTGCGAGGCGTCAGATAATGAAGTTTTTAATCAAAATTTTACCAACAATTTCACAATCCTCACATTATGTGAATCATCATCAGCCGCAGGTTCACTATTGGGCAAAGGTCTCCCCCATTCTATCTGAATATGTGAATAACACATGATATACTGTCTGTGTGATGTAGGTAGTCTCTGCCTACCCCGCTGGGTAGGCAGGCGTTGGTTTTATGTAATGTATGTAATGTTATACTGTAGGTTGGATTCTCCGATCTGAAGCAAACGATTGGTTGAAAATCGAATATATAACGTAGAGTCTAGAAATTTCTATTCTCAGTGCTTTAAATTGTTATTATCCTTACAATAAACGGTCATAATAGGGACCTTGCCACTTCGCCCAAACAAGTAAAATATAGCTTATTTGTATTTGTATAGGTACATTTTGCAGACAGAATTTATGTCCCCTATTTACAATATATTTCGCCAACAATTTGGTGGGAAATCTTTAGATTGATCTACAGGCTCGCGTCTGGGACATTCGACATTTAGATTCTGCCTCAGGGAAATTGCTTGGATGAAATAAAGCGGTTTGTGGTTAGGCATATACTCTTAGCTAAACGTATTTTGGCGAGACGTTGTAGGTATAGCAGTTGGTTGTACCCAAAACATTTAAAGATTTTAGGGTAAATAAGATGACTGTATAAAAGTATAAATTAACCCGAAGCAGAATTTTTTACTCCTTTGCACGATTTATCATTGTTATTTACCTTAGTTAATTGTTATTAAATTTACTTTAGACCCCTCTGCAACTTTTGCTGCAATTTTTTACAAACTATTGTTTAACTTCATCTCCTATAAGTATTTGTTTCTTTACTTCAAATCTTGCAAGTGTTATTTTGATCCAGTATTCCCGGTAGCTTTTTGTTTCAGTGGTCGGCTCGACTTGAAATTTGGTATAAAGTTGGATGACAGTGCAAGTACAGTCAGCTAAAAACCTTGTATTGAAAGGATTTTTGTAATAAAACTTGTTTAATTTACGATTTAATTCGGGTTTTGTTCCGCGTACCTTAATTTTAGAGAAGCTCGATATTTAGGCACAGTTGCATACACACAACACAGATACATTTGCATTTGTGTCGAAATATAGAGCTTCTCTAAAATCAAGGTACGTGAGAACAAAAACCGAATTTAAATCATAAAATTAGTAATGACCGCGATAGTCTAAGGGGCTGTTTCACCATCCATTGATTAGTGTTAACTGACGGTTAAATGTGATGCCGTCTCTATTTGTTTTGTTCGAATAGACATCGGCATGACATTTAACCGTCAGTTAACACCAATCAATGGATGGTGAAACAGCCCCTAAAACTTGTTTATTCCTCAAAATAATGATAAAAGAGTATTTATTACCTTGTTAACAATGTTTCACCTAATGACTAATATATACACGGTCGGGTCAACTTTTTACCAAAATCAAAGACTGTACAGGTGCGATGCGGTGTAGTTTTGTGTTGCAAATTTCGATGTACTAAAAATCGTAGGAGGACAAAGACGTTAGAACTGTGCGGGAAAATCGCTCGAATATTATTCACCACTTGACCGACCAATCAAACTCGTTACCAGGGCCGGATTTAGGGCAGAGCAACCGGGGCTACAGCCCCGGAGCCTCCACAAAAGAGAGGCCCGCACATTTAGAGACTTCAGATTTTTTTCCAATTCCGACGAGTAAACACTAGTAAACAAACAACTATTCACCTATATATTTGTTCACTTCAATCGGGCAATCAGTAAAATATTTAAATTTCAAATCGCCCTCATTTTATTCGGAAAATAGTTAGGGTGGGGGAAGGAGCCTCCACTCCTTTGTTGCCTCAAGGCCTCCAGACCTCTAAATCTGGCCCTGCTCGTTACTGCTAGTTAGAGTCCAACATGTCACAATGCACATAGGCGATCGCTGACATCTTAGTTAGCTCAGTGTAAGCTAGATGGCGCTTTCCTCAATAAGGGATCTCTGAGCAGAATGACGGACGAACTCTAGAGGTCGCCACCGTAGTTTTCTCTTGACTCATTTATTTACGTAATAATATGTATTTAATATTTATTTATTATTTACTTATTTATTTTATAAAAGTAGGCATTTTATACATTCATTTACTACACGAGTTGTACGACTAAATATATCTATAACCAACTCACCCTTGACCGTTTTTTTTGGCGGCCAGGGGGGTGCTGTCGATCAGCTGTGACCGGCGGAATTCTAACTGTAATATTCTCGCCCTTAAAAGCTGAAGCACAGCTGTAAGACACACATTCAACAGCTCAGACTACACTAAACAGCTCTCTCGAAAGCTCCATACGCCCAGACTTGGTAAGTTCTCCGATATTTAACTCTTGTGTTTTTCTGTGTATTTTATTAGAATTATTTTCGTTATAATTTAACTTTGGTAATTGAACTGAAGGCTTCCCCTGGCCAGGGAATCTTTTATTTCAAACATTTCTTTTACTTAATATTTTAACACTTGTTAATTTCTCTCATCCGTTGTTATAATACTCAGAAACTATGTTAATGCTTATTACTTTTATGCAACGGATGCTTACCGGTGTTAAAATAAATTCAAACTCAGCTAAGTGACGTTTAAATTCAAATGTAATCCTCTAACGGTTATTTAGTGAACTGTTGTATTTCAAATTTTAACGGTCACTTAGGCTATTTATTTTTACCTTTTATTTTTTAAAATAATTATATAAAACTAGAATCACTTTCCCTTGCCTGCCTGTAACTCCGTATGATTGTCTCTGCCACTCACTGCAATTCAGCTCACCCTAGAGTTGGTGCATCGCTGCAGAGGAGTGACTGGCAAACAATCTAGCACTGGACCACAACTGACACCACCTAATTTACAGGGCACCTCCGTACGGCTTCAACTTCCACACCTTCGTACGGCTTACAACCTTCGTACGGCTTACAAGCTCCGTACGGCTACAGCTTTCTCCGCTCTGCACGGCTACAACTTTCAAAGCTCCGTTCGGCTACAGCTCTCACGGCTCAGGCGGCTCCTTTACGCCCTAACCTGACACTAAGCCCTGACGGCCCTAACTTCCGGAGTACTGCACATCCTTCCTGGCTCGTCCAAGACCCTGATCGTTCCGGCGTGGAACACTTGTCCAGGCTGCTCGTCCTGCCGCCCTAAGGCCCCTTTTGACCTCGGCACCGACGACCACTCAGCTGGACCAGGCCCCCCTGCTGTGGCCAGCCCTCTTCGCTCCGGGTTCTTCTCTCCGACTCCAGGGAAGTGTAGGCCAGGGAGACCGAATAATCAGAACCACCTCTCAATAAAATCGCTTGAACTTACTACCTGAGATTCTCGTAATACTTTACTTTTAATTTTGTCAAACTAGGCCTGTTATTTTTTGTCTTCAATTTTTAATTAAATAATGTATTAAAGTCTTATTGTTTTACTCAAAGAATAACTTACTAGGCCTCCTTTAAGGTCAAACCTCCCCTCAAGAGGTCTGCCCTTGACAGTGGCGCCCGGGGTTTTTTTTTGAGAGGTTCTGATTGTTACGTTTTTCTTGCCTAGAATTGCAGTGATTGTGCAAAAATTTATTGTGTATCTTGTGTGTTCTGTGTATCTCGCAGTAAGTACCCTGTTTTTCTCGCCCCCTGTATGGTGGTCGGGGCTTAGAATAACACCATTCCCCGTCTAGGAATTCGTAAGAGGCGAATAATAGGCATAACCAGTGTTTCAGTTACCGAGATCCCTTAAGTGGTTCATTTAATAGCTTTTTTTTCTTTTAATCACTCTAATTTTTAAACTGCTTCACCGTTATCTTTAAATTCAAATACTCTGCCGACCTTTGACCACTTTCCCGTCAACGGCCTATTTGAATTTCAACTGTCACTTGCCACAGTTGAAACGGACGGCGTTTTAAAATTCAAATCTCAACGACAATTTCAAACTATACCCTAAAGTTAACTAAATATTGTTGCATTAACTAAATTCAAATACGTTAACGGTTCAATTCAAATTCTACCTACTAATTTTCATCAAGTTAAATTTAAACCGTAACTGACGCCAATTATACTTTCACTAATATTGTTCACCGCTGCTTCAAGTGAAACAGTTATTTTAAATTTAGTGACTGCCAACCACTGAATTTGAAATTCTAACGATTCAAATCATTTTTAAATAACGTATTTGAAATACCTACAATTTTATAGAAAAGCAACGATATTTCTATATTTTTAAAATATCTGAACCACTATTTAGATCTTTCATCAAAATCAGTTTATCATTATCTCGGTAAACACACTGACATTTTTTCCTTTATCCAAATTTTACTATTTATTTTAACTTCAACGCGGTCTCTTAATTTATTTTACATTCGAGCATTACTGGGAGATACACAACACTATTATTTCTTGTGTCCTACTTGTTAATTTAATAGCACTGTAACATACGGAGAGTTAAATTTAGGTACTGTGTGTCGAAGAAATACCACATCTGGCATACAACTACACAAACCACCATCACAACTCACAACATTCATATCATACTACTCGAGTGCTTGCTAAAAATCAACTGGTCGCAGAGTTAATAAAACCAGTTATCTCTTATTCTTATATATTATGCGTGTGCTCTCTATTTTCGACCGTCTGTTCCCTGCTTAGAGATCATTATACTTCGATCGCGAACAGACAGGTTTACGCTTTTTATAAAATAGATTAGGGTAATCTTATATTAACTGCGGTATTTCGTAACTATGCTCTGCCATGGAATTACTTACCGCTCCCTCAAGCGCAGGTAGTAACCGCGCAAGCTAAATAAATGATAAACAACCTAATTACTTGCCTAGCAAGGTTGTTTACCTACATTTTAAATGCACCTAGAACAGCAGTCACACGCATCGCTTTCCACTCAGCCATGTTTAACTCCGGCTCATGCGCAAGCATGTTTATTTTTTAAAACCTCTTATCTCACTTCTTATTTACGTACCTAGACGCCCAATTCTATTTATTTATACTTAAATTAACTTATTAGCGCTGCGCATTGCGCGCAGACGAATCACATACATCTCTTTTTATTATTAATTCTTTTAATTTGATTACCTCGGTGGCTTAACACTTCAATTTGTCTATACTTCGTTAGGCCTCTCGCGGTCAATCTATAATTGCATAATATTAATTAATCTGTCTAAGCCCTTACCCGAGAACTTGCAACTCGTTAAAAAGTATTTTAATATTTTGGATTACGGAATCGTGCGATTGGTAACACGTTAAATATGCCCTTAACCTCTGTAATTCAAAGCTCTAATGATTGACGGATGGTAATTCCAATCACAGATTAATTAATTGTTTATATGCTTCACACTTGCTTCCTTATCATGTAGGTACTAATTACATAATGCATCTGGACGGGCGATCAGCTGTTCGCGCGCCGTCACATCAGTTTCCGTTTAGCACCGGCGAATGCGCACGCGTATTAATTTAATTTTTGTCTTATCACACTCCCTTATCACTTAGACGCACGGTTCTATTTATAGAATCGAGTCATTTATAGCGCGCCGCCTCCGCGCGGACGTATAATGGCTGCACTCTTTTGCACTATTATTTCTTTAAATCTATAGCGCGTACATATTACTTGGTACACGCTTAAACTAGTATAATCATTTGTCGCGGTTCGCCACTCATTATTATAACATTAATTAATCTGTCCTAAGCCCTTACCCGAGAACTTGCAACTCGTTAAAAAGTATTTAATGTTTTGGATTACGGAATCGTGCGGTTGGTAACACGTTAAATATGCCCTTAACCTCTGTAATTCAAAACTCTAATGATTGGAACGGATGGTAATTTCAATCACAGATTTAATTAATGTCTATATATTTTATGAATGCATTACAACGTCCACCTTCCATTAACACATTTTATTCCTTTACATAAGGGTCAACAAGCCTCTGTTGTGTTTGACCCGCCATGAGAGTATAGAAGTATGATCATAGTATGAGAGACGACGTATGTAAGCGTTATGTCATAGAGT
>NC_133478.1:12850493-12905329 GCF_025370935.1 Choristoneura fumiferana
ATTCTCAAGAAAAACTTAACCGCTATAGTTTTTCTTGTAAGTTTGATACACGTACTACCATCCTGAATTTTTTCAAATTTTTCCACCCACCAGTTTAGATTTTAGAGGGGGGGGGGGGACGCTCGCTCGGTTTTGAATATTTTGCAAACAAACACTGAATCGAAAATTCGTTTTAGCAACCCGCTAATGGTTTTAAAATACCTATCCAACGATACCCCACACTACAAGGTTGGATGAGAAAAAAATCACCCCCATTTTACGTCTATGGGAAGGTACTTAGTCTAAAAAAATTGTTTTTAATTTTTATTATATGTACCATTTTGTTGCATAGTTTACATATTATATATATTCGTGCAAAATTACAGCTTTCTATCATTGATAGTCCCTGTAAAAAGCCGCGGACGGACGGACAGACATGGTGAAAATATAAGGGTTCCGTTTTTGCCATTTTGGCTACGGAACCCTTAAAAGGAAAAGGATAGAGCGGTTTGTTATTAATTACTACCTACTACGGATTTTATGTTAAAACTCAGATAAGTTCTCGATTTAAACTCAATTTAAGAACATTCCTACAAAAACTATTTTTTTTCTTTTTCATTTACCTACTTTGGTGGATTTCACAAAATGCTATTTTCTTGTCTAATAGCTTGAAAAATGACTTAAAAAAAAGAGTTGACGTGAGATTTTAAAACTGAAACAGCCGCTATTCATCGCTTTCACGTTATAAATGGGGAAGTAAGAAAGGCTCGGGCGAGCATCAACCCCTTTCAGAGAGCGGTTTACATCAATACAACCATCAATTATTATAAGAAAAACAGCCCTTCAGAATGATAAATTATCCAGCTAGTGGCCAGTTGACAAAATACACGATCGTTGCTGGCTCGTTGGAGCTCCATCGGGCTGTGTTCTTTTCAATTCACCGAGATCCCTATTGATATACGAGCGTAGGCAATCCGTTTTTGAATGAGATTTACTGGACATTGACCAGATCCTTTTCGTGTTGAAGTTGATTTTCTGCAAACAATTTTTAATTGATGTATCAGACTTTAGTTTTAAAATACAAACTTTTAATTTGCTTGGTGCTTGCTGAATGGTAGCGGTGAAGCAAGTTAAAAGGTTGGTACCATTCTCTGATAGCATACTCAAATATTTCGGAGCCGCACTACATTTCAATAAATTCGTTGCACTGGATAAGGTTGATTTATATGAACATGCAATTTGTCATACGTAACTATAAAAGCTGCGACTTTTCAATAAATTCGGAATATTTAAGGTAAATATACCTTAAGTTTACAGACTCAAGGTATAACTCTGCACTTACAATCCACAGTTTAAATTACACTGTCATTTATAATACTAGAACCTAATTGGTAATTTATTATTTTTCAAATGCGAACTCTTTTGGCAGGTTAACATTATGCAGTTTTTGAGTGTTCTGCTTGAAGCTTCTCGGTACCTACGTCTTTAATTATCAAAGGTACCTACCTACGATTATCTCTTAAATACTCTGTTTTTTGTTGTGTCTAACTTAAGACTAAAATTGTAGATTGAACAACAAGAGCATAAAACGTTTTACACTCTGCTTTTCACATAGATTGCGATGAAAGGAGATAGCAACAGTGGAAAAAATTGTTTGCTTTCTATGTACCTTTTATTTTCCATGCATTATTATATCCTGAGCAGCACAAAATTTCGCACAATCTACATAAAAAATTACCTAGTTTTGCATACATTCCAGGGCCAGATTTTTTTGCCGCTCAGTATATATATATATATTTTTGTTTTATTGTTTTATTTTGATTGATTTAATTGATTTTTAGTTTTATATAAATTAAATTATTAATAAACATTATTAGTATAAGTTTTATATAATTTAGTTTTATATAAATCAAAATATAAGTGAAAAATTACTTTTTCACTTCTCATGCTCGTAAAGTTCGTTTTTATGCCGCATTTAGGCAACATAAATTACTTTTTATGCTCTAGTGCATAAAGTAAAATTTGTCCAAGACCAAGGCAATCAGGTGTAAACAGCCAAAAACAAAGAAGTTTCTACATTTTTTTAATTTATTTAAAACTAAAATCAATTAAATCAAATAAAATAAATCAATAAAACTATAATATATAAGTATATAACAATTCAAGAAAAATAAAAGGTACATAGAAAGTGAACAATTGTTTCCACTGTTGCTATTTCATTTCCTCGCAATCTAAGTCAAAAGCAGAATACAAAACTCAAGCATTAAACCCATTTTCCCCTCGACGTGTCTATCCACCCTCGCCATACCGGCTCGGGTGGCTTTATGAACGGCTTGGGTAAAATGGCTCGCTTTATGCTCTTGTTGTACAATCTACTATTAAATAGGTGCAGTGAATAATGCTGAATTGCGACATAAAGGAAATTGTCATTTAAACTCCTTTTATCCGGATAATCTATGAGCAGTAAATAATCCGCAGCCCGTTCCTGTTCTATTAAACCGGGCCATTCGTCAATCCGAGCCAACTTGACTTGAAACAGAATCCTTTGAATCCCGTGTGACACCGTAATCCTGGTTGTTCTGAGAAACAAATTGCTATAATTTAACTGCCAATAAGACCTGGTTAAAGTATCTGTAGTCTTTTAAACAAATAACAAATTTTAACAAAACCTAGAACTATAAATAAGGCGTAAGGGGTAGAAGGGGGGGGGGTAAGGGCGAGAATGACAATAACACCTGGTCAGCCCCAAATGTCAACCTCACCTGCACGACCTGGACTTTCAGGCGAACCCAGGTACGGCGGCTTTCCAGCTGACGTGTGGCCCCTGCTGGATAACTGACGACGCCATGGCGACCGAGCTGTGACGGGATACCCACTCACCTGCTCGGACCACCCGCAGAAGAGGCTTCAGCTGCCTCGGGATCTAAATCATCTCTGAAATGTCTGGCGCAGGAGGCAAAGGGAAACCACTGCGGCTACATTCCCAAGAAAGTCACATGAAAACACATATGAATAAGAGACGATCGCCATGCGAACCTCCACATGGTAAGATCTCACACAAATCACACAAACTCAACTATCACCTCCACGACACTAGATAGCGTTTCAAACTCATCCAAGTTCATCCTCAGTGCAGCACATCCGTTCACCGTGCTACCAGGTGTAAGACCATACCAGATTAATAAAATCATGCGATCAGCCCTAACGGCTATAAGCAGATATCATGTCAGTGGCGTATATTAGTAGTAGTGGCGTATGTTGTATTAAGGGGCTGTTTCACCATCCATTGATTAGTGTTAACTGGCGGTTAGTAGGATGCCGTCTCTATTTGTTTTGTTCGAATAGACGGAGACGGCATCACATGTAACCGTCGGTTAACGCTAATCAATGGATGGTGAAACAGCCCCTAAATAAATTAAAATTAAAAGCCAGATACTCCGTACTTACTCTTTTTGGGCCCGATAAATTATTTCAATTAATTCGAAGTCGCGATCCTAAGTTAAGAACTTCAGGGGTTAAATTAAAGTTTTTGGTTTTAGAAGAAGGAAATCTAAGATTTCTTAGTATTTTGGCGACGGGACAGATTCGATTTCTTTTAAATTAAATGGCGGGTGAATCTGCAGGACAGAGCTAGCTAAAGATACGCTAGAAACGCGTTGACACGAACTAGATTAACTCTTCTGGTGAATCTCACTGAACTTAGTCAACTCGTCGTCACACGCCGCATAATGGCTAAACAATCACGATTGTGGTATGGGAGCCCCGCTTTAATATTTATATTATTGTTTTTAGTATTTGTTGTTATAGCGGCCACAGTAATACATAATCTGTGAAAATTTCAAGTGTCTAACTATTACGACTTAAGATAGAGCCCTGTGACAGACGGACGGACAGACAGACAGACAGCGGAGTCTCAGTAATAGGGTTCCGTTGGCACCCTTTGGGTACGGAACCCTAAAAATAGGGCTCCGGTTTGAAGATTTCTCTAGAGTCAAATATTGACGTTGAAGGTATGAGTAGGTAAACAGCAAAAAGGTAACAGTGATTAGGTATGCATGAGACCATGGAATAATAGAGAGCTATATATATATATAACCAACAAAAAGTTGGAAAGCCCCCGACTTTGTCACAAAAACGGCTAAACCGATTTTGATTAAACATGTCTAAGAACCATAGCTAGAAAACCTGATTTCAAATAAAAAAAAACACATTTCAATCGGTCTACTCGTTTAAGAGCTACGGTGCCACAGACAGACACACAGATACACATAACGGTCAAACTTATAACACCCCTCTTTTGCGTCGGAGGTTAAAAATAAAAATAACTCAGTGCGAAAGTTTCGAGTGTCTGAGATTAGTTAGAAACCAGCCTGAAACAATCTCAGTACAATTCAAAAGTAATTCTCCCAATTTTCTCCCAGCTTAGTATCGTTTTTAACCCCCGACGCATAAAGAGGGGTGTTATTCAGCTGAGTTTTCTCTGCATTGCAGTACTCTTAATTATGAAGCGTCATGTAAATTGTGTAAGTTTACGTTTATAATTACAGCTATCGTTTAATATGAAGATATTTAGTGCTAAATGACAAATTAACTCTCAGTTAAAATAACTTAAACCAGGCTTTAAAACACGCAGTATTACAAAAACAAAAAACAAAAAAAAACAAAATTGTTTTGTGATATCGAAGCATCAATTTAAGTATTTAATTGTTAAATAAAAAACAATAATACAACATAATAAAGTTAAAAAACGGGCCTTATACAACAAACTTGAGTTTTTTTTTGAGGTTTCTTTGCTGAATTTTAATGTAATTTTTTGGACCCTTTGTAGTCCAATGCGCATTTAGGCAGTTTATATTATTATTGTTCATTTTAAGCACAATAGATTACAATGTAGTTTTAGATTCATAGGCAAAGAAGAACCTCGTCATTGAAAGTAAAAGTGACATTATACCTACTGACTGACGTTGCTTTTTGCTTTATCATGACACTAGTGTTTTTTTTAAGAAATTTTGCTACTGCAAGGTACCTTTACATTAGGTATTTGTAGCATGCCACACAAAAATAAGGAGCAAATAATAATATTACTTTGGCTTTTAATTTTAATTGTTTTTATTCTCATCATAGAAATTGTTTGCGCTTTTTCCACCATAGGAAGATGACTAGCGTACAGCAGCTATAAAAGTAAAGAACTAAGGATCAGTGATCCAATATCTTCTTTGATGAATACTACAGCTTTCCAGAAATAAACATACGGGGGCAAGCTAAATAAAGCCGTTTAATACGCCCCGTACTTTCATTTCTGGATTGAGTTGCCAGTTTCTAGAACAGACAGTCAGCAATTACAAAAGACGGTGACGACAATGGTTCATTAATGATGACGGGAAATAAATGGAACACAATTGAAAATTCTTTCCCGCTTTTTTTTATTCAATAAACGTGTTAAACAAAGCAAACCCGATAAAGGGGTTGACTAAACGTGCCAACATGGCGGCCATTACTTTTACTCTGTGCTTTAAAAAGTTCCACCCAAGTTATAATAAAAGTGGTAACGTTAAACCACAGCACCGGAAAGGTCGTATCCGCTAATGAAATTGTACTGCCCTCGGAAATAAAGTTATTTTTTGGCTTATGAATTGACTTAGTAATGTTATTTTAGGCATTTAACCGCAGTAAATGAGTGTATAACTTAGCATTAAGTAGCAATAAGATAATTTAAGCTTCTGGACCGTTGAATTTTCGAAATGAAACATAAGACTTATCACCATTTTGAGCGCGAAAATTGCTTTGATCATTTTGTGGTTGATTAACATTAAACTTATTTACATTTATAGTAGACTAGTAATTAATACTGACATCTCAAGCGGTAGAAACAAGAGGCAGCTTTTGTTCGTAGCTAAATGGAAAGAGCAAGGTAGACAACGCCTTCTCTGTATAGCCCTTCAGTCTGAACCTTTTTAATAATATTTCCAATTTAAATACCAGATTTCGTAGAGTTTGAATATTAAAAATAGCAGCCGGAAACTAAGAAAAATTCATAGTAGACGTTGACCATATTAGGTTAGGATATCGTCTCTGCCATTTTATACTGTGTACCCGAACTTTCATTCAATTTCGTTGTATATGTAAGGGCCAGGGGTCGGACAAAAAGTGCCGATGACCTCAAACCACTTATAGGTTGATTTCAAATATTTTTATGATTTTCATAAACAATTATCACTTAACATTTATCATCCTCTTTATTAAACGATATGAAATTTATTTTATTCACTGAATTTCATTGATTTATTTTCGATTATATTATTTGTTACTTCAATAATGCTACTTTGTTACTACATGTGACACGGAAGTTTAAATAAAAACATCATCTTGTGTGCAAGATTACGTCATTTTTACGTCATCCGCACTTTTTGTCCGACCCCTGGTAAGGGCCATATTTGTTTTATGTCAGGTTTTTTAAAAACTATGCATTATATAAGTACCTACTATTTTTAGTCAAAATACCACAAACGGGACTTATCACGCTATTATTACACAAGTAATATTTACCTCGACGTTCGATGAATGAATGTTCGGAGGGACGATCGGACGTTGTTAGTGTTGTGTGTCGGTGTGATAGGGTGACTAATAAAAGTGACCAAGTGCGGGTAGTTCGTGATACGAGTGCCGGCACTATTAGTGGTCAAGTGCGGGTAGTTCGAAGAACTCGCGCTTCTAGGCAGACTTGACACCCCACACTTCAGTTTACTCGTGACCACGGCAACTGTAACGTTGCCGAAACGTCGAGGTAATTATTACTTGTGTAATAATAGCGTGATAAGTCCCGTTTGTGGTATTTTGATTATGAGTGAGAATCACGAAAGTTTAAAACGTTATACCTACTATTTTGATATTATTACAGGATTTGTGACTATAGGTACGATCTGTTATTTATAGTTTGTTTTGATACGCAAATTCTTCCTATACTTGGTTTGGATAGGTATTTAACTAAATGTAAACAAACTTCAGCTGCTAGATTTGGTACTTTCAAGGATTGTAAACATTTTATATATCTATCATTATAATACAAACTAAATAGACTAGCGTATTTCAATACAGAAATGTAAATGTTTAGATAGTTTAATGGGGGAATTTTAATATATAAGACACAAATTGACGTTGTTTTGTTTATATTTAGTTAAATACTTATCCAAACCAATTATGTGTACGTACGTTACGTAACAGCCTGGCTGCGACAGTAACCAAGCGGTGAATTTTCCGTTTATTACATGATTGAAAATTAAATGTTCATCTCAACTGGTTGACAGAGGTCACACAAACATTATTGTATCGTCGGTTGACAAGCAAAAGTCACTATTTACCACCTAAAGTCAAGAGGGATAATCAAACTTATGCATAGTATCGTAAGGTCAATATTCCAATATATATTTTTTTGCAGTTAGGAACTAGAATCATTTATAACATACTAGCTGTTGCCCGCGACTCCGTCCGCGTAGAAGTATGAAAAATAGTTCACGTCCTATTCTCAAACGTACCAAATATACACAAAATAATTCATAAAAATCAGTCAAGCCGTTTCGGAGGAGTTTGGTCACAAACACTGTGACGCGAACATTTTCTATGTATATTTGATTTTCTATCTCAGAAAATTGCGTAGATGCGTGCTTATTTTTCGCGAGGCAACCATTTACAACCACATTAAGTATACGCGGCCAAAGCCGCGGGGAGTAGCGTGCTATTATTAAATAATCAAGCAAATTCTATTTTTAGGGTTCCGTACCTTGAAAGGAAAATACCCTTATAGGATCACTTTGTTGTCCGTCCGTCCGTCTGTCAAGAAACTTTTTAGGAACGCGTGGAGGTATCAAGCTGAAATTGATATCGATTAGTCATATCTGCAGTCTCTTGAAGCCTTGAAAAAATCAAACTTTTAAGTCTACGCAATCAAAAGTTACAGTGAAGCAACGTGATTCCATACAAATTGCCATGCACTGAAAATCTATAGGGTACTTCCAGTTGTCCTACAAACTTGAAATTTGGTGTGAAGGTAGCTATTATAACACAACCAACTAGTAAAGTCAGAAATTCTCGATTTTTTATCTGTGTGTGTAAATATTATTGACCAATATAATCTGACCCCACACTGCGTACGTTTTGCTTAGGAGCAGAGCCCGCTTACACTGAATGTATTAAATCATTCGGAAAAAGCGGGAAATATCTTCAACACACGATTCTCGTTTACATACCTATAAATGTGTACGGAACCCACGGTGCGCGAGTCCGACTCGCACTTGCCCGATTTTTTAATTACAGTCAAGTGTAAAAATATGAACTCATTCAATATTTCAAAAATAAGTACCACAGACTTATTCGGACGCAATAAGGCCGTAGTAACATATTTTTGAGTGGTTCGCATAGATACTTATTTTTGCACTTGACTGTACATATTGATATTCTAAAATTAAGTTAAACATTGTAATTTGTTGCTACGTAAATAAGGGTCAGACGAAAAATTTGCATAGCGGGGACTAAAACAAGCATTAAGTAAAAGTTTGTTCATAAATCATGGTCTCTATTGTCCCTGGGAATTATTTAAAACTTTTTTGAGTTCCTAAAAATGTGAGTTACGGGAACCTAGTTCCTGTTGACGACCTAAAAAGTTCTGGGTAACAAACTGAAAGACAAGTGCTTTTGAGAGCATAAGAAATATGCCGCAAATACGTTTCCTGTGTTTCTTGTAAACGTGTCCTATTGGTTTGAATTAAATTCGTATGTTATGTTGTCTTCTAATTAACCTAATCTAATATTTAGCATACACATGGTCAACCAAAATAAAACGCATAACGTCTAATTAACTGGATTTAACCAGATTTCATCATCAGAGCAACACGAACATCTCACAACACTCAACACTCACACACTCAACACTTTGGTTGAGTTCGAAACTCAGTGTGGTGATGGTGGTTACTAGTTGGGTTTGGGTGATGTGTGCGTAGCGTGTAGTTAGAACAGAGTACAGATCTGTTCACTCACAAAGGCACGCCCCTCCACAGCTAATGTTCTATGTGCACGAGTAAACCTCGTTCTTACACGTTGACTTAGTCTTAGAGTTCGTAACTGACGGTACGCTTGCGACTGAGGACACGTTCGAGCTACGCACACATAGACTTGTCGTACGGATACGTTTACAACTATAATTATAAAATGTGGTGGGGCGCGCCTCCGTGAGTGAAAATATCTGTAGATGGAGGTGAAGGAGCTGCATGAACACATAATAATGTATTCATGCTACATAGTAGATTGTACAACGAGAGCATAAAACGAGCCATTTTACCCGAGGCGTTCATATAGCCACCCGAGCCGGTACGGCGAGGGTGGATAGACACTTAGAGGGGAAAATGGATTTAATGCTCGAGTTTTACACTCTGCTTTTTACTTCGATGGCGTGGAAATGATAATATTAACAGTGGAAACAATTGTTCACTCACTATAATGCATAGTGCCTTTTATTAGCTTTTATTGTTCATGCATTACAATATAATTATAAATTTTTAGTTTAATTGACCTATTTTGATTGATTTTTAGTTTTATATAAATTAAATGATCAAACAAAATATGCAGAAACTTTTTTGTTTGTGGCTGTTTACACCTGATTGCCTTGGTGTTAGACGCGAAGATTTTATTTTATGCACTAGAGCATAAAAAGTGATTTTATGTCGCCTAGATCCAGCATAACCACCAACTTTACGAGATGAGAAGTGAAAATATTATTCGTAGCATAGATGTAGCAATCCTTAGGTCGCGGGTGTGCAAAATAATTGTTTATAGTTCATTGAATGCTAGATTTCTGTATAATAACAGAGGCGGTTACTAGTATAATAAAAGTACTCTGTGGGAGGCGGCCTCGGAATATACGACGATACGTAAAGCAAAATGTTTGATATTTGTAACGTGATAGGCGACGTCAGTTGGGTTCTTGAATGGCGTTCATTAAATCTACGATTTTAAGTTTGTTAGAAAAAAAACAAAAGTTAAGTTTTGATTTTAATTAAGTGGGACCATGATGATCCAATTACCGGTAATCTATATAGCCTCTGTTTTTAATATTATCCCCGGTTCTGGGCCCACACTGTATTGTGGCAAAAAATGATTTTTATATTATTTTTGTTTATTTAATCACTCGAGGATGAAAAATCCCATGCTGCAAACATCATGGCCCGATGGTTGGTTACATCATAAAGTGGCGTTTGGTTAATTGATCGTATTTTAGCAAATATTGAATATGGTGTAAATAGAGGGAAAATGTCAGAAAACTATAATTTAACCCATGTAACTGAACCTATCCTAATTACATTACATCTTTTGCGTTATAAACACCCTTCATTACTTGGCCAAACCTAAGGAACTTTATACGAGACTATAAATCTTAATGATAAAAATTAGAAAGATTTTTTTCGAAAGTCATTCTATCTGGCATTACATTTATAAATGTTTAGAATCCCAGCAGTCTGGTATGTCGAGAAGTTAGAAGATGACAAACGCTGTAATACGAGTAAAACTAATTATCGTACTCACTCAACACTTTATAAATCTCCGTCTGCGTCTGCAATATTGCGAGGCGTCAGATAATGAAGTTTTTAATCAAAATTTTACCAACAATTTCACAATCCTCACATTATGTGAATCATCATCAGCCGCAGGTTCACTATTGGGCAAAGGTCTCCCCCATTCTATCTGAATATGTGAATAACACATGATATACTGTCTGTGTCTGTGTGTCTGTGTGATGTAGGTAGTCTCTGCCTACCCCGCTGGGTAGACAGGCGTTGGTTTTATGTAATGTATGTAATGTTATACTGTAGGTTGGATGCTCCGATCTGAAGCAAACGATTGGTTGAAAATCGAATATATAACGTAGAGTCTAGAAATTTCTATTCTCAGTGCTTTAAATTGTTATTATCCTTACAATAAACGGTCATAATAGGGACCTTGCCACTTCGCCCAAACAAGTAAAATATAGCTTATTTGTATTTGTATAGGTACATTTTGCAGACAGAATTTATGTCCCCTATTTACAATATATTTCGCCAACAATTTGGTGGGAAATCTTTAGATTGATCTACAGGCTCGCGTCTGGGACATTCGACATTTAGATTCTGCCTCAGGGAAATTGCTTGGATGAAATAAAGCGGTTTGTGGTTAGGCATGTACTCTTAGCTAAACGTATTTTGGCGAGACGTTGTAGGTATAGCAGTTGGTTGTACCCAAAACATTTAAAGATTTTAGGGTAAATAAGATGACTGTATAAAAGTATAAATTAACCCGTAGCAGAATTTTTTACTCCTTTGCACGATTTATCATTGTTATTTACCTTAGTTAATTGTTATTAAATTTACTTTAGACCCCTCTGCAACTTTTTTGCTGCATTTTTTACAAACTATTGTTTAACTTCATCTCCTATAAGTATTTATTTCTTTACTTCAAATCTTGCATGTGTTATTTGGATCCAGTATTCCCGGTAGCTTTTTGTTTCAGTGGTCGGTTCGACTTGAAATTTGGTACCTTTATACCAAATTTCAAGTCATCCAACTTCTTGGATGCACTGCACAAACTCTGCTGTGTGCTTCTTGCACTGTCATCCAACTTTTTGGATGACAGTGCAAGTACAGTCAGCTAAAAACCTTGTATTGAAAGGATTTTTGTAGTAAAACTTGTTTAATTTTACGATTTAAATTCGGGTTTTGTTCCGCGTACCTTAATTTTAGAGAAGCTCGATATTTAGGCACAGTTGCATACACACAACACAGATACATTTGCATTTGTGTCGAAATATAGAGCTTCTCTAAAATCAAGGTACGTGAGAACAAAAACCGAATTTAAATCATAAAATTAGTAATGACCGCGATAGTCTAAGGGGCTGTTTCACCATCCATTGATTAGTGTTAACTGACGGTTAAATGTGATGCCGTCTCTATTTGTTTTGTTCGAATAGACATCGGCATGACATTTAACCGTCAGTTAACACCAATCAATGGATGGTGAAACAGCCCCTAAAACTTGTTTATTCCTCAATATAATGATAAAAGAGTATTACCTTGTTAACAATGTTTCACCTAATGACTAATATATACACGGTCGGGGTCAACTTTTTACCAAAATCAAAGACTGTACAGGTGCGATGCGGTGTAGTTTTATGTGTTGCAAATTGTCCTTTCGATGTACTAAAAATCGTAGGAGGACAAAGACGTTAGAACTGTGCGGGAAAATCGCTCGAATATTATTCACCACTTGACCGACCAATCAAACTCGTTACCAGGGCCGGATTTAGGGCAGAGCAACCGGGGCTACAGCCCCGGAGCCTCCACAAAAGAGAGGCCCGCACATTTAGAGACTTCAGATTCTTTTTTCCAATTCCGACGAGTAAACACTAGTAAACAAACAACTACTCATCTATATATTTGTTCACTTCAATCAGGCAATCAGTAAAATATTTAAATTTCAAATCGCCCTCATTTTATTCGGAAAATAGTTAGGGTGGGGGGAAGGGGCCTCCACTCCTTTGTTGCCCCAAGGCCTCCAGACCTCTAAATCTGGCCCTGCTCGTTACTGCTAGTTAGAGTCCAACACTAGGCCAAAAGTACTCGTATTACCTCGGCAGGAACCGAAAATATTGTTATGTAGGTCGGTACTACCCTTTCGGAACAAAGAGAACTCTAGACCGGTTATTCCTATTATCAACCATCATAAATTCCAGTTAAAACTTGTGAGTCAACACCATCCTTAGACTATAATGTTAAGTTAAACACCAAGTACTGGACTTACTATAACACATTTAACCCCTTAAGTTGTGAATTGTGGGCATCAGTAGCCTCTCCTTACTCTTATTATCCTTAAACTACGCTCTTGCACAAACAACCTTGCGTAAACGTAGCAAAGTCTCTTTGGTAAAGACCAACAATCAGAAACTGTTTTGTAAGAGTTTGTCAAAGTCACTAGTGGTTAATCGAAGGATAATAGTGAACCTAACAGATCGTTTAGTTGACTAATAATATGAGTTTAAGCTTTGATGTTACTTATAATGTGAGACACGCTTTCTGTCCCTGTATTTATAAGATCGAGACCACAATCTTGATTGGGTGATAATTCAACATAATATTTGCAACCAGAGCTGAGTTTATGGCGGATTTCAGAACTTCAAAGTTGTTGACCTCTGCTGTTATTGATCCCTTCCCAAACAGGGGGTTGAATAAGTGTGACGCCAATGTATGTCTGTCTGTCTGTGGCATCTTAGTTCTCAAATGGATGGCTTGATTTCGATGCGGTTTTTGAGGAGTTTCTACTTTTCTAAGTTATTTAGTTTATGACGTAGGAAGATAACCGCACCAAATTGTGCGAGTGGTTAACATCTTACTCGCTTATCCTATCCTATCGCCAAGCATCAAGTGTTTGTGCTGCTAGAAGTGGAATATAAAGATATTCGTTGAAATGTACCTACCAACATGAGCCCTCTAGGCTGACAACGTACCTGCAATCCTCTATATTAATATGTCCATTGGTGGTGCTTATTTTCCCCCTCCCACTTGCTCGTTTGCCATGTTTTCCCATAAATTACAAGGAATCTGTGTAAATGTTCGTGCATCAAATCAAATTTTGTTTCTTATAGCAATATTATTATTTTTAATTTATTTAGGAAACAAACGGTTACATTTCAATGCATCAACGTACATAATATATATACTTAAGAACCAATAGTTCCATTAATTATAAAATAGACTATAACTAATGCAAGCGCAAAACAAAACAGTTTAACCTACAATATTAAATTACATATATATTTATTACCTTCAACCAGCAAGGCACAGTAGCAATCTTAAGTGTTATGGCGGCTTTATAGCACTTACATGTGGTAGAGCCTTACTGTAACCACTTGCTGGCTGCAGTACGAATGGTCCGGCTCGACCAGGTTAGTACCACACTCCCACAGAATACCGGCGCGAAATAGTAGTTTTGTTACCTGTGTTCGTACGGTGAGTGGGAGATCCGTAGGTCCAACTCCCCTCCCCACTTTTACTCCCCTCCCCCTTCCTCGCTCCTCTATCCCCTTCCCCTTTAGGCCGGTATCGCACCCGCAGTCCTATAATAATGCTGTAGGTGTCCATGGGTGGCGATGATCGCTTACCATTAGGTGACCCGCATGGTCGTTTACCAGCTATTTGATAAAAAAAAACTTAGTTTTTGAGTAAATGTTCCGATTTCACTCGTGTTTAACAGAAATAGCTACTAGGGGGTTTCTTAAGTAATTTAATATCAGTGTATACAAACACGAAACATATTAATAAGAATTTACTACAAGATAAAGAAAATTCAATATACACTAAAACATCCAGTTTCTTTCCACAAGGAAGCATCTTCAGAGTTTTTTGTTACGGCATAAAGCATACATCCTTTTCTGACTAACCTTGTTTGAGAGAGACAGATGCTTTATGTCCGCAGTAAAGGCTAGTGTAAAGGTAGGTGGAATCTCTTAAAAAGAAAATAAACTATTGATGAAGTCGCATAGAAAATGCCATAACATACATATGTATTGAATTATTCGTGGGTCAGTGAGAAGTCAATGTACGTCGGTGAGAGGGACTCGCTCCGATGAACTTGATCCTAATTTATAAGT
This sequence comes from Choristoneura fumiferana, assembly GCF_025370935.1. Lineage (NCBI taxonomy): Eukaryota > Metazoa > Arthropoda > Insecta > Lepidoptera > Tortricidae > Choristoneura > Choristoneura fumiferana. The sequence goes on from NC_133478.1 coordinate 12,865,138, forward strand.
TGGTACACGGATACAGATTTTTTATAAGTCTTGTATGAATTTAAGAATCTGGGATTTATGATACTCTTAACTAGCATATACCTACGTATAGATACATCTACATTGCATTATACAATAACACACTTCACACCCACACTACTAAATATTTCATAGCTATTGAGGTATTTATTATTGAGCATCGAGATTCAATGACGAAAAGCAATCAAATTCAAACAATAGTTTGAGGACAGCGGCCATACCAATCAAACCGTTGTTTTCCTGAATCTAAACTGAATGGGACTTCGAAAGGGACATGAATGTTCAAGGAACTTTGATCGTAAATTTAAATGGCAAATATCAGCGCGATACGTTAAAGGACAGACTGTTTTCTTTTCGCAGTTTTCATTCATAATTATTAACACTTCCTGGAAATAATCTCAATTTTTGACCAAAGCCTTGATCACTAGTAGATTATACCGGGTGGGCCCTGTAACAGGAGCAAAAAATTAAAACACAGGTTCTGCTACTCAAATGGAACTACTTTAGTTCTGCAGCTTTCAAAAATTAAGTAATTTTATCAATACGTTTATTCCAAACAAATTAAATAGTATTTTCAATGTACGGCATCCAGTAGCCGATATGACATTGCCTGTCACGTAACAAAATGACGGATCCAATGTCCAATTATACTTTAAAGTTTAAATGGAGAAACTTTTTCCTTCGCGTGCCAACATATACTAACAAAATATATGGCGGGCCAAGTTGTTGCATTTTTGGCTATGTTATTTACTGAAATAAAAATATTGATATGTATTTTATCTACAACCATATAGTAAATCCTCCATTATGCGTTCAAAAAACATAGATAATGACCAGCATTACGATATTAGATTCTATTATGACCACGGCAGTATCGTAATGGTCATTACGATACGATATCTGAATCGTAATGAGATTTCATACATCATTACAGCACGGGGGCACGCCGCGCCGCCCGCACGAGCAGCAGCAGAAGGTCGCGCGCGCAGCTCGTAGGGCAAACATACCTACCTAGTTCTCGTTAATGCAGGACATTCACAATAGTGCGCGGAACACATGCTAGAGGATTTAATATATGGATGGAGATGAAATATTGTATGCAACTGTACGTAATTAGGCCTTAAAACACTCATGTGACCCTATTATGAAACTCGGCTACGCCTCGTTTCATAAAACCACACTCGTGTTTAAGGACCCCTATTACGATACAGTTGCATAAATAACTACTCTGAAACACTAATTTGGCCATTGCCAATGAGAATGAAATTTTGTAACAATACGAAATCTTCTCTTGATCTTTGTGAGATGGCCTGCGGGCCGGAGATGGCCCGCGGGCCGCAGTTTCCCTATCCCTGCTTTAAACTATAATAAAAATCATAATACAAGTTATTTACAAAAGTTGTATAACTAAATTAACTCAAGATGAAGAGTGGAAATTGTGGTTTAATTGTATGCTCCTGTTACAGGGCCCACCTGAAAAAAGTGTGAACAAAGGCTTAGAGTATCAGTAATATGTATTTTGCATTTGTGATCCTCAATAATACTACTACTCGGTACTCGTATATTACTTAAATTAGATGGGAATGTTAAGTGATCTTGCAATCCCTTTTTAGGGTTCCGTAGTCAAAACGGCAAAAACTGATCCCCATACAGTTTCACCATGTCCGTCGGTCTATTCGCGGCTTAGCTCAGGAAGTTTTAGTACTTAAAAGCTGTGTACCTACTTGAAGCACATTAGTGGGAATTATATAAATATTTATCGCTAACTAAATAAAAAGAAGAAAAAAATTAAAAAGAGTTAAGTAAGAGATTTTTCCGTGATGTAAAATGAGGCCAAGTTTTTGTGATTGTCACTTAGTGTATATATATGTAGGTACCTACATTGCATTACGAACACAATATGGGCCAAGCAGTCTACTGATACAAATAACGATATGATAGTGACAATTTCTTAGTATGAGTTAGTTCAAATAGGTACTCTACGAAAGGCATGTTGAGAGGATCTCCAACATTCAACTACGATCGACGCTGACAACGCACGAATAATAAAGCAATTAATAACACGATCCTTTGTCCTTCTCATGAATTATTGATTGACCTTCGACAAAATTAACATTGCGCCTATATCACCACTTCCTCCCAAAGTCGATCTTAGCCCTCACAAGATACAATTAGCGTTTCCGTAATTGGTTTAGCTGGTTCTACGACAGCTTTGTCAAAGTATTAATCCCTCATTTTAATCACTGACTCCCTCAAATGCCTTCTTAACCTTCGTATGTTAATACAGCCACGTGTAAGTAGGTACATCTCACATGTTAATTAATAAGCATTTGGTTAACTTTCCATGAAGGATAACGTTTGTGTTGGAAGAGAAAGTAATTCAGTTTAGAATGTGGCGAATTTGCCTGGAGACTGCTAATGTAAATGTATGTATTTAATTAAGTTTGTTTTCCGTCACGCATACCTATGGTTTATTCATCATCATCATCATCATCATATCAGTCATAGGACGTCCACTGTTGAACATAGATCTCCCCAATAGACCTCTAGTTGCTTCGGCTGGAAGTAAACCGCGTCATCCGTCCATCTCGTTGGTGGACGTCCTACGCTGCGCTTGCCGATTCGCGGTCTCCATTTGAGAACTTTTGCTGAAAAGTCCAACAGCCACCTTGTTCTGTCTGCTATATGGCTTACAACGAGCATTTTAACACGCTTGGCTGTCGGTATTAGCTGTAGTATAGTGGCCTAGTGGATGTGGGACGTGTATAGGCTGGGATGGGATGATGATTGGTGTTCTAATTAAACTTTATACATTTCCAATTATTATACTTTTGAGGTGGTGGAAGAATTTTACACTTCCACGGATCGTGTCTCACATTTCCTAAGATGTTTTGAGTTATTTAGGTTGTTTAATCAAGTGGCAATTAAGGGAATGATAATCTTTTCGAAAGCGCTGGTACTTGTAATATAAAGAAAAATGACTTGTAAAAGAACCGTTTGCGCCCTACTTATAGAATAAAGGTTTTGATTTTTATTTTCATTTTTTTGGTTTTGACTATAAACGTAGAATTATATATACTCGTATTTAATTGAATTGACTACAGATTTTAATGCCGAAAGAAACCAGAATTGATGGTGTGTGGTAAGTGCTTCAGAATTGATGGCCTTTTTTCCGAGCCATAGAATTCGTTTTAGATTGATAGTCCATTGAACGTTGAACTAAGAGTAGAGATAATTAATTTTAACTTGAAATAAAAAAAATAGGTACTTAAGGCTTTCACTAAAATTATTGTATAGGAAAACGAGCCATTTAGTTTTACTATCAGGATGTTATAGCTCTTCTGGCCGATTTCGGCTACTATCTATTAGTTGTAGTAGATGTGAAATTCAAGTTGAACTAGCATAAATAAAGATTTTATCTACATGCATATCATAACTTCCCTATTATATGTTCAGAAACGACTATCATATGGCCTTTATTAAGAAACCTGGTATCTGCGGGTGCATCTTAATGTTCACATTAAAGTACAGTGCATCTTAATGTTTACATTAAAGTATCGGTAATACTTTTTTTAACAATGCATATCTGTACATATTGTAGAAAACTTATGGCATGCATGTAGATAATAATTATTATTATAAATAAAACTTTAGTTTTTTATTATCTGTTTTATTTAAGCTTTGGTAGGTACTTCAAACTAGTTATCAGTAACACTAACTTAAAAATACAGGCCATATCTGAACATATTATAGAAAACTTATGATATGCATGTAGATAAAGTTATGTATGCGGCTATACATAATTAGGCATTATGCACCAGCCACTTAAATAACTATTAAAGATGCGAAGCCCAAGCGAAGAAATCCAAATTCCTTGAACCCGAAAACACAACCAATACACATTACACGAGCAAAACGAAGGAAATATTTTTTAAGATTTTGCTCATCATAGCTTCATCATAGCTTTTTTAAAAGTCGACTCAAAAAGGTGGCTCCTAGAAAAAGTATTTTATAACTATAATGAGTTCTTCGAGTTACCACTCACACTAAAATAACACTTAGTAGGTAATACCGGGTGTGTAATATGAGCAAATAATTAAAACATAGATCATGCTCTTCAAAATGAACAACATTAGTTCAGCGACTTTTAAAAGTAATTAGTTTCATAATTTTTATTACATTTTGAAGTTTATTCGATGAAGCAATGTAAAGCAAAATGCTTGATGTTTGTAGCGTGACAGGCGACGTCAGTTGTGTTCTAGGATGGCATACATTGATAGCAGTATTTAATTTGTATGAAAAAAGGAAAATCTAAAGACTCCATTATTTTTAAAAGACGCTGAACTAGTCGTTGCTGTCGTCGTCGTCGTTGTTCAGTTTGAAGAGTACACGATCTATGTGTTAATTATTTTCTCGTATTACACGCCACACCCGGTATAAGTAATAATATAATTTAAATATCATTTATAACGACCTGTAGGTAACACCTGTTACCAATAAAAAAAAACATTTCATTCAATTTTTTCATTTTCATTTTATTTCTTCTAATAATTTAAATTTAATTTTGTTTTGTAATGGTCAACGGTAAGTTAAGTAAATATAATATTCTTAGTTTTATGGAATTCAAACTTTTGCGCTACCGCAAATGAAATTCACTGCTGGTCTGGCTTCTATTCAATCTAATTACTATCTAGTTTTAGGTTATATCAAAAGTAAAGCTGCTTAGGACTAATCTAATACACGCTTGCTTTGTTCCAAGTCTCGGCATTCTGAGAAGTTGCTCGATACTTATCACCACAGTGATGGTAATATAAAAGTGCCTGCCTACATACTCACAAAAAAATTAAAAATAATGTCGTACAATGCTTATAAACGGATGCTCTTTTGAAATTCGCTATTTTGTGTACTTGGAGAATTTTATCCGAAAATACAGCCAGAATAAGTGTGATTTTACCAATATCGTTTGGTTCTAACTAAAAACAAATAATCCCACAAAATTTTCCACTTCGCCGCTGGATCTACGCCAATGTTGTAAAAAAGAACTGTTCATTGTTACCATTATGCAAATCTGACCATCGAGCAAAATGAAACTTGCGTCTTTCCGCCATTATCTCGTATAAAATTTTCAGTAAAAGTTCATGCCAACCTCCGGAGCTATCAGCTTTATTTTGCGAATTCAAAATGCATTTTCCGTGTATTTCTAACGGGAACAATACACTTATTTAACAGACTATATTTATGGAATGGCTCCTTTTAAGCGTAATGGTTTAGATTAGGAACACAATAAGGCGATAATCTACGCATTTAAACGATAAAATGAGTGAGTTAATACGTAGGAGTTGGTAAACAGAACCTTTTAAATTTAAAAGGCAGCTGGAATACCCGTGATTTTTTCATCAAGGCAACCTTTTTAGTAAACTTCTTTCGTTTAATTTCAATTTATTTGTTAATAGTAAAGTATTTAGTCATTTAGGTCTATGCGTCTGTTTCAAACGAATTTTGGCATATTGCCGGTCCACAACGACTTCCATGGCTGACTGGACTCAATGTATAAAGTACTCTGTGACTGGACTGATGTGAGAGCGACATGTTCGTCAACAGTCTTGACAAGAGAAGTTTGCGGATGTCCTTTCTGTCTCTTGTCAGGCGTTTTGAAGCGCCATTATGTATGTTTAGGTTTGAGACAAATCTTGCAAGCCCTAGCTTGATCTACTTTCAATGGCAGGATTGACTTAAATTTTGTGAATAGGTATTATATTTTTACATTACATAATTGTATTTTATTACAACTTTTAAATTAGGACCTTCTTGACAACTTGTAAATTGAAAAAAGTTATTTTGTTACACAGTTGGTTCCAAAGTTATACCTTTTTGTTAGTGAGGTATTTTCTAGTATTGACACTTGAAGTTTAGTGAAAAGATTTCTGTAAAGTGAAAGAGATTTTTTTTTAAATAATTAAGTAAGTATTCTTACGGCAACATACGAAGTTCGAATTTTGCACTTCGTAATATAGGGTCTGCAGGGCTAATACGAAACTCGAAGTTCGTATCGTACCGTCCCTCTTCTTAAATAATATAAACGTCAGCGGGACGGTATGATACGAACTTCGATTTTCGAGTTTCGTAGTAGCCCAGCTGCTTCACAAAAAGGGCACCGCACCGAAGGGGTACTCAGGTAGTAAAAAATTTGATTAGATAAAGGCAAGCCAATGGAACACTGGCAAAGACTAGAAATTAAATTTATGTAAACTAGTTAACCACTTCGTCGTGACGGGAGGCAAAAATCAAATTTTATTCAACACGCTTTGATTTTTTTGTGACGGGCTGACTTTTAAAGTTTGTCTAGGAGCGATATTAAATTTTTAATCCTGTTATAAGGGGCGAAGCTGATTTTGAAATATTCTTTGTCAAAATTTAGAGACTTATATTTGGGGTTGGATTACATTTATTAAACCTTTTAAACCGACTTCAAAACAAAACAAAAAAAGGAGGAGGTTCTATGTTCCAATGTTTGTATTTTTTTTTCATGAATGTTTACTAATAACTCAGTCAATTGTGGACCGATTTTCAAAATTATTTTTTTAATCGTAAGGGTATTCTTCTGAGGGGGTTCCATTGTCACCAAGTCAAGATCTGATTATGGGATCCTAGGGAAATCGAGGAAAAACCACAAATTTTATAGGCACACCTATGGTGATTTTGGCATTTTTCGCATTAACATTCAGAAAGTATCATTTGGTAAACTGAACCTGATGAAGAAGACCGTGGATGACCAATGGAACTCGTCAAAGCTAAGTAATGCTCGCTCGTCTATAAACGGTCATGATTAATATACCTAGATAAGCGACTAAGAAGAAGCTAAGTTAATGATTCTTTCCAACTGATCTGATGCTGAAGCCAGAAGGTAGTAGGCAACGGAACTCTGTTATAAAACAACTAATGGAATCTTTGTGAGACCTACTTTGGCTACGAATTACTAAAAAGTGAGAAATAAAGAAAAATATAACAAATAGTAAAACCGACTTGATCATTTTTTTATAACATTAAATAGAACCGACTAAAAAAATACATGAAAATAATTTTCTACCAATCTGAAGTCGGTGCCTCAGCACGAGCCAGCAGGAGTGGACCTATAATCGTCTACCTCACCTACAACTATACGAGTATATACTGGGCTTCAATTACTCCTGCTGGCTAGTGCCAGTATTTTTTTTTACTTATTGTGTATCTCTCGTAAGCAAGCCTCACGTACCGTCTGTTTCTCTGAACAGGGCTGGATATGGCGCATTCCACACCAAAAGCTAACTTAATCTAGAGAGCGGATTTGAAGTAGCGATTACAAGACTGGATATGACTAGTGCGATTGGTTAGTTAGATAGATAGATCATCCCAGCCTATATTGGTGACTCAGGTCCCAGATGCTGATGTATTCGCTGACCACTGGCAGTCGCTTCTCAATAAAATAAGGAAATGTTTGTGTATGTCTGTTTAATGGTAGTTATTTATTATGTATCTATCAATTACGTAAGTGTTTTGTAAGTTTAGCTAGTAATAGAGACGCTTTGGTGTATGTATAGTGTAAGTCTTTATTATGAATAAATGAATAAATAAATATACTTACTTACTTACCGCAATGCAATCTTATAGATAATCCAATTCAATAAATGTTATGCTTGCAACAAACTATATGTAAGGAAAAATATTTTATTCTTGAGCTTCTATGGGTGTGTACACGAAACGCAGGGTCGGTATGTCCATCTCAGTATTATCCGGGCTGGGAAAGAGTGTGACATGTTTAAAAGAATTTTGTACCGCTCAAACATAATGAAATAAAAATAAATACCTATTTAATTGTCTTATCCATATTAAACTTGTAATGCTACTTCAAATTCGCTCTCTATTAATCAATTTAGAAAAGTTGAATAACCCCCGACATTGTCATTTCACAGCTCAATAATATCTCATTAAGCGCGGAACCGACTTTAATGAAACATAGCTAAGAACTATCGCGAAGAAACTCGAAGAGACACATTGGCTTCAAACTCATAACACCCCTATTTTGCGTCGTGAATTAAAAAGGTACTATCATTTGCTCTACACTATGGCTAATGTAAGCATTTACCAAAGAAAACAAATGACTCACCTAATTTTAAATAACCTACCAATCTATTTCTATTTTCCAGAACCAAAATACCATGGGACCCTTGACACCAATTGATCTAGTCCCAAACTAAGCAAAGCTTGTAGGTACTATGGATACTAGGCAACGGATAAACATACTTATATAGATAAACACATACTTAAATACATATTAAACATCCGAGACCCGAGAACAAACATTCATATTCATAAAAATATCTGACACGGCCGGGAATCGAACCCGGGCCCTCAAGCTTCGTAGTCAGGTTCTCCAACCACTTGGCCATACGGTCGTCAAAGATCGTTTAACTGTGAGGTACTAGAGTTTACCCGTAGCTTCGCACGCCTAAACTATTCGATCTAGTAGTTACAATTGCATTTCGGGATTTTACAACATTCCTCTGGGAATTCCCAAAATTTAGATCGTGGTCTTCAATGAGGTTGTGTTAAGAACAACTTTACAGAATTTCAATACTCTAAGCCCAGTGGTTGAAATTTCAAGATTTTATCCCTATCCCGTGGAAATATCGGGATAAAAAGTAACATATATGTTATTTTAGATGTTCAGCTACCTACATACCAAATTTCATGATTCTAAACCCATCGGTTATTATTTCGAGATTGTACCCCTATCCCGTGGGAATATCGGGATAAAAAGAAGCCTATATATTAATCCCGGGACAACTTTATTCAAATCCATTCAGTAGTTTTTGCGTGAAATAGTAACGAACATACATCCAAACATACATCCATCCATACAAACTTTCGCATTTATAATATTAGTGGGATTCAACCGTTTTTCTTTCTGTAACAATGAAGCGAACAGATAATGACTATGAAACACGTGAAAGCATCATTAGATCCCTTTTAGAGCACACATAAATAATAATATGGATATTAAGGTGCGACCAAACCGCTGCTTATAAAACGGCGACGGCACGGAATCGCAGTGACGCACCGTATGCGAACCGTTTTTATCGCATGCTCTCCACACCGCTGATTAAAATACGGAATCGCAGTGACGTGTCGTAAACTTCAGGTCTTTATTGAACAAAAGTCGTGACGTTTACGGCACGTCACTGCGATTCCGCACCGTTTGCGTATTTTAAGCAGCGGTGTGGAAAGCATGCAAAAAACGGTGCGCATACGATGCGTCACTGCGATTCCGTACCGTCACCGTTTTTTAAGCAGCGGTTTGGTCGCACCTTATTGTGGATATAATATGGATATAATATTTTCCAGGTACCTATACCCTTATATCTGTTCCAAGTAACTTTATGTTTATGAAAAAGAAAATTTTAGGGTTGTAGTTATGGATTCGATTGCTACAAGTATGTTATTTAAGGGTTTACGTTTTAGGTAGATTCTATTTTTCACCTGACTACAAAGATTGGCTCGGATCATCCAAACGACGGATTTAAGTAGGCAATTAAGATAAGGTAAAAAATCCCAAAACAAAATTAGTGTGGCGATTTGAACGTAGAGTATTATTAGTAGAGAGCGGATTTGAAGCAGCGTTACAAGTTTAATATGGATATGATAGTGCAATTGGTTAGGAAAGATAGATAGATAGATTTCTTTATTAGATATCATGTTGTTTATTGGTCTTACAGTTATCTTATAACTTATTTACCGCAATGCAGTTTTATAGATAATTCAATTCAATAAAAGTTATTCTTGCAATAAACAATATGTATGTAAAGAAAAATATTTTATTCCAATTAAAGGAGTTTTATACCGCTCAAACATAATGAAATAAAAAAATATTACGTATACACTTGTTATCCATATTAAACTTGTAATCGCTACTTCGAATACGCTCTCTAATTTTTAGGTGTTGTCCGTGACTCCATCCACGTAGAAGTATGAAAAACCTACAGACCTACCTAACGTAAAAAAAAACATTAAAATTGGTCAAACCATTTCGGTGGAGTTTGGTTACAAACACTGTGACACGAGAATTTTATATGTATTAGGAAGAAAAGATGTGAAATTACAGCAAATCAGTCAATTGTGTAGGTTGATAAAATTTTGATAACTTACAAATTTATATTCGCGTGTAATTTGGATAACAAACAGCGAAACAAATTATAGTTTTTTCTCCTAAGAACTAACAACCAAATCCTAACTTTCATACACAATTTAAGAAGTAAGAATGTACCACATCAGTGTGTTATATGAATTATGCAAGCACATATCTTTGTCTAACGCGATTCCAGAAAGAAACAACTATGTTATTCGCTTTATATTTATGAAATGGTAAGTTTATAACATGTCAATATTTGGTGGATATCACCTGGGTTTCTTTTAGATAATAGTAAATTGGTAAATAGGTTATCACTGCGATGACAAACCTGATTTTATCCCAATTTCGTTGCACGTATGATGGCGTGCATTGTTAATTTGATTTGTTAATTTAATTTTTGTTTTATAACGTGATTTGTTTAATTTAATTTAATTTAGTTTGACTTGTTCTATGTATAATAATTGTTTTTACTTGCGTCTGGAATAAAAATATCATATCGAAAATACAAACTGAAATATAGATGCATAGAAAAACCAGAAAAATAAGACCAGCGCTGGGAATCGAACCCCAGTCCTCGGCATTGCGTGCCACGTACTATACCACTACACCACCGCTGGACAACGATACAGACACGAATTTCTCCTCTGCACCTCATAGGTATCTCAGCTTGTGTTGTTTCTTATCTAGCCACTTAAGCAGCGACACTAGCATCTAGGTATGCCGTAGCCCTCATCGAGAAACTTTTCGGCACTCCATCGGAACTAACCGCTCACCCGGACAAGAGATATCGTTATTAAGCAATAAAATTAAGATTGTTTTTTTTGGAATCTTTTTGTTTATAAAAAACCAATCTTAACAATATCAAATACTTTTCATTCTTCCTTCAGGGATATTCATTCTTCCTTCCCTAAAGTGACGGAAGACCGCAACTTTCAGCCAGAAGTCGGAGTGCAGGAACATCAGCTGCTGGTGCTTAGCCGGCATTTCGGGACAAAAAGAGCAAAAATTCCTGAAGTCCCGTCAATGGTAGCCGTACAGACAGATACTCTGGTTCAGGCATGCTGCTGCTTTGAACATTCCTACGAGCTTTACGGTGGAGGAAAACATGAGGGAACCCGGATACATGGAAATCAGTTCAATGGTGTATCATACTTGCTAGCTTGTTTGTCAGCTTGGTCTTATTTTTCTGGTTTTTCTATGCATCTATATTTCAGTTTGTATTTTCGATATGGGTTTTACGGGATGACCGTAAAAGTAACAAAAAATTTGGAATTGAAATAAAATAAATACGAAAAGATTCCAAAAAACCAATCTTAAAAATATCATTTCATTTTCATTGTGAAATGCGAAAGTGAATGAAACTCTCGGAGCATGAGTCTGACTCGCCATTGGCCGGTTCTATTTATTTTTCAAAGTGGCAGCCATGCGAAGCCAGGACGAGTCGCAGGCAAATGAATATACAGCAGTCGAGTTCATAAACTTGTGTTAGATTATATAGAATACTCAGTAGTTTTAAGTAACCTTTGTAAACCAGTATGTCATGAATTTATGTTCATACGTTCCAATATTTTTCTCACAATAAAGTTAATAAATGAAATACTGGTTATTTTGACAATAATGTAAAAGGAATGAAGTTAATTTAATATTTCTTTAATTTACACATCGTTGATATTATTATAAAAATAATTAATTGAATATTTGTTTAAATAAGTTGCTTATATTAACTACATGACAGAACTGTCAAGGCAGAGATCTCTTGGCGGGAGTGGAAGAAACACGAGATTCATTTGTAATTCTTACTTGAAAAATAATAATGCCATGTTAATGTATGTCTGCAGTTTTATTTAACTAGAAGAGAGTTTTCACTTGTGAGCAAACATTTGATCAAAAATATCTAAACACGCCTCTACGCATTTAACAATAGTAGTGTTCAAATATTTTTGATCAAATTTTTGCTCACAAGCTTATGAACTTAAGTGCACAAGAATTTATGGTCGAATTACCCGATGGCATGGCTGACATTGGCACAAGCCCATAGAGGCCGCCATCGACTAATAATAAATAATCTGTGAATGCATTAAGAGCGTGACTTGTCATGTCTTTGTCACGTCATAACATCGGGGTTTACCTGTGTATCAATAGAAAAATATTAAAAATGATGAGCTGACCATGAAATTGATGAATCAATTTTATAACTCAATCAAAGAAAACGTGGCAGATACGGCCCGGAGATTTAATTTATCGTGAAATATAAAAGATGAACGATGCGGCCGGCTATAAAATATCTTCAAAATGTATCTGATCTGATTTTCGCTATCATTGATGCCGTACTGAGAGCTCTCGTGGAAACTATTGTATTTTACGTGACCTATTCTTTAATTACTGTTGCTAGTGTCATCGTGGTTTATTTTGTAAGGTAAATTTTTATTATTAAACTTATATTATTGTTATTACTTGGTTAGACGTCTACCAACGAGATGGACGAATGACATGATGCAGGCTGCTCTTCCCGTCCGAAGCAACTGGAGGTCTATAGGGAAGCCTATGGCTATTCCATTTTGGGTCCATTGTTAGATACATCTAACAATGCACCCAAAATGGAATAGGCCATACATCTAACAATGGACGCTCTGCGGCTGATATGATGATGATGATGATGACACTTATAATTTATTGAATCAGGCGTTACTCCTAAGTCACACAGAAGGCTATGGAGAGGTCTATGCTCGAGGTTCTGCGAGATAGAATCAGAAATGATGATATCCGCAGTAGACCTAAGGTTACCGACATAGCCCGAAGAATTGCGAAACTGAAGTGGCAGTAGGCGGGGCTCGCAGGACTGATGGCCGATGGGGTCAGAAGGTCCTCGGATGGCGTCCGCGGACCGGGAGACGAGCTGTCGATAAACTTCCAACACGATGGAGCGACGACCTGGTTAAGATCGCGGGATTGCGGTGGATGCGGAAAGCACAAGACCGGTCTGAGTGGAGAGCCTTGGGGGAGGCCTATGTCTAGCAGTGAACGTCTTTCGGCTGACTCATGATGATGATGATGATGAGGCGATACTTTGCGGAGGTCCATATAACGAACTATGAACAATGACTTTGCTCGTCTGTGATCTCACGATGGTTACGTCAATGCAACAAATGTGTGTTGGGTTAGTGTGATGTTTGTGTTCTTAAAGCGGCTTGGAGGAGGAGGAGCTGTATGATCCCACATTTGTTGCAGACGCTATCGTGAGGTCGCGGGTGAACAAAGTACCTAATTGTTTATAGTTTACTACATACTTATGTGCTCAGCATCCCAATAATGATACAAACCATTTAATGATTACCAATAACAAAAAAAAAAAAATGAATGATGATTTTGATGCGAAAAAGCCACAAGGTGAACCGGATGACCTGGTGATGACCGCAGGGCATTTAGGGGGATAACATGTAATTGAATAAAAAGTATTTGTATTTCATTATGTTGTTTTAATAAAATGACAAGGAATGTAATAAAGTAATATATTTATAAGAATTTTCGTTATACCACTGAAACTCACGTGGCCCCTATTTTCTTTTGGCTAATATAGAGTCGTGTGGAGTAACCGTACGCAGTGGGTAAATGTACGCAATCACATACATTTAGAACTAAAATGTATGGGATTGCATATACTTACCCACTGCGTACGTTTACCCCACATGACTCTATTTCTATTTCGTTTAATTTGTGTCCTTGCATTTTTAATAAGTAAAATATATTTTTTTCCAGTGACATAGTGTGCGACGTAGAAGGCTGTTTTAATTTGCCATCGTTAGGGAACTTCATCGTGACCATCGGATGCTCGCTTGTATTGTTTACCGTTTATTTTGTTATGAGACGAATATTTTAATTAAATATTTGATAAATTTATATTTATTTGCTTCGGTTAAGGAATACTTTCACAAGCTATTCATACACGTAAGGAACGTTTTTTTGTTATAGATAATCCTAAAATTTGACTAAATTGATAGTTTTTTATGTCCTAGCCCCAAGACTATTAATCGGCCTTTGCTGTCTTGTCTATATCGTGTATCTTGTTCATTGACATCTATGTACCTTACGGCATTAGACTGCCTGCTTGGAACAAAATGCGCGGCGCATCAGTCATCAATATTATTTTGACACAAACCCTGTCACGGACGTCAACAAACTATTGGCTCTGTGCACGACATCAGCGCCACCTAGCGTCCGCAACTTTTTTGGCTCTGATTCTCTGACGTTTTGAAATTTCATCGCGACATTGTAACCAAAATCAAACCTATAACGTATTAATTTATAATACAAAATTACTGTGATTTGGGTGGACAAAAGGTTGTGAATTCATTTTTGGTCATTAAAATTATACGAGGTAAGTAAAATTTATTCAAAAAGTGTGTTTTATTTTCGTTATGTCAGGGTTTGTTTACTTCATGTTTAGTTGTACTTTTACTATAAAACTTAAAGATAAAGCTATGTTATTGGTTTCTTTGAATAATAGTAAAATTATGTAATTGTTCTTATATCGCTAGTAATAAATTAAATATCGTTTTCAAATTAAAATGAAAATCATTTTGAAGACCGGTTTTGTGAGTATTACTCAATATAAAATTTCAACCACAAACCGTTTCATAAGGAAAATTGTTGCTGGACATGTCCGAGATGTAGAGGAATTAAGAACAAAACAGGAACAGTGTTCAATAATTCAAGCTCGGTTCATAACACAAACATCTATTACTAAAGTTAGGTAGTTAAAGTCTATACAAATTGCTTTGTTAACGATAGATTCATATGAGTATGACAAATGACAGAGCCAGAACTATTTCTACTTTTGGCCACCATGAGCGCTGCGATAGATTTCATCACCCCCACCTAGTATCTCGCACCCTCCGAATAGTGAAAGGTTCACAAATCCGCGTTACGAATAAATTTTGTGCGCCGTTTTGATGTAAGAAACATGCAGTTCTATACATAGATGTCGATGATCTTGTTGTATCTTGTATTGTCTAGTAATAAAGTTAAAAATTACTAAAGTAATTTCCATCCCATACGATTCGCGTGGATGTAGTTTTGGAAAAAAGGCTCGGGGGCGAAAAATGTGAAGTGCTTTTGATTGTAGACCTTTGTTTTTTAATTTTTTTTCATCACACTTGCTCGTAAACAGTGTCGAAACATGCAGGCTACCCCCCAAATAAAACCCTCGACCTTAATGTGCTTGTCATGAAACCCGTGGTCGGTAAATGAGTCATTGCGCGTACACATTTTCTTGTCATGAAGCCCAAGGTCGGTAAATGAGTCCGTGCCCGTACTGATGGTGCTGCGCATGGTGTAGCAGCAAGAACCAGGGGGGGGACAGTCGCCTATACCGTACTAATTCATGTCGATAGCGCCGCCATCTCCTTTATCTAACCTAAAATAAACAGATTGTTGTCGTTTGTTTCAGATAGATGTCATTGATAGCTTGAGATCACAAAATTTTTATTTAATAAAAATATTTTGTCGTTGATAATTACCGCAAATATGAACTTTATTTTCGAAATTGACAATCGTATTGTAATTTCTAATATAAAAGTCACATAATTGTATCCGCTCAGTCGTTACAAATATTTTTTTGTGTAGCAACCCTCTATGTCAGGCCAGGCGTCTATTCGCGCTCAACAAGGAACATGGCTACGTTACAATCGAAACTCGTGCTCAGACCACATAAAAAGTAAAGACAGTGCTGCAAACGGAAAATTGAGGCTGGTTTAAACTTAAGAAGACTGAATTCAAGCGGTCTCACTTCTCTTTGCAGCCCTGTTTTTAGTTTTTATGTGGTTTGAGCTGGGAAGCAAATCCAGTAAAGTAAAAGAATACCTGTGACTATTAATAGCTATACGTATGGATGGATATATACATCAATGGTACTAGTTACGAAATGCAGACGGCGCTTCAAACCGTCTGCATGAATGACACGAGAGAGGGCTCTCTTTTCCCCGTATATTATACTACTCTTTGAGCAAGACACATGCGCACGCGGCTCAGGCACATGCTGAGAGGGAGGGAGGGCGGCGCTGCCAAGAGCGCAGCCTAAGGTATCGCCAATATTTGGAAGAATAATATTTTTTCTTTTAGAAATATAAAATTTACTCGCAAATGTGATGAAAAACATTGTATGTCGCACGGGCGGTACTGAAATTACGAACATCGACTCATTTAAGCCCTCAGTCTTCGACTTCGGGCTTCTAATAGACTCTCGTTCGTAATTCCTTATTTACCGCCCTTAAGACACAATGTACTATTTTATACGGGAGCAGCCCGTGCATAGACGAGGAGGGAAGGAATGAGGGTTTATACAGATAGTCTCTGACCATGGGGCTCTAAAGCCAAGGTTTGATTCTACTCACATAACTGAGCTATTTTTGTTCTCTTCTCTTCTTCTTCTCTTCTTCAACCTTGATCTACCCAATGCTGAGTAAAGGTCTCTTCCATTTTAGCCCATTCTGTGCGTCGTGAGTTTTCCGTATCCAGTCCTTCCCAGCCACACCAAATCGTATCCGTCCATCTTGCTGGCTGCCTCCCCACATTCCTGAACCCCTTTCGTGTCTCCACTCAACAACTTTTTGCCCCATCTTCCATCGAACCTACGGCAAATATGGCCCGCCCACTTCACTTCCTAGAGGATATGGTTTTAGCTATGTCAGTTAGTCCCGTTCTCTTACGTATTTCGGTGTTCCGGACGTGATCGCGTAGAGAAATTCCCAACATAGCTCTTTCCATAGCCCTTTGGGAGACTTGTAGTCGATGGACGAGCTGCCGAGTTAGTGTCCAAGTCTCGGCTCCATAAACCATTACGGGCAGTACGCACTGTTCGAATGTGCGGCGCTTGAGGTTTAATGGCACTCGTTTGTCCCTGAGCACGTCGGAAAGTTTGCCGAAAGCCCCCCATCCCAACTGGATACGTCGCTTTATCTCACTTCACGCTTCATTTCTCGGCTTTATTTTTGTTCTGCAACTTTTTAAAAATATGATCACTGTTTTTTTTTCATACAGATTAAATGAAATTTTCAATGTATGCAATACAATACTAAATTGACGGTACATTGATAAATGTTTATCTCAGAGATGTCAAATAAATGTCAAAAATTATTTAAGGTCCCCGTACCAAAAGACTAATTTAGCGATTAATCTGTCATCTCCCAGGATAACAGGATCAAAGGAATTTGGGCACAAATTTGTGCCTCTGGGAGAGGACAGGTTAAACTTTGTTGAGTAGATCGAACATTGAATTCAAAGCTTCATGGTCAGACACCCTGTATTTTTGGTTTCGAAGTGACTCACTGATCATTTTGATCCACTTTCATTGGTCGGATGGACTTTGGCATACCTACTTATTTATGTAAGCCCGGTGAAAATACATTAATCTGGTAGTGAAATTCTGTAGCTTTGGCCAGGTTTGTCTCCGTAGGATGGAACTCTTCAACGGTTAATGGCATCGACTTAAAATTTGGTATGGGTACAGTCAGCAAAAATCTTGTAGGTAAGTATTAAAAAAATATATTTTTAACATAAACTTATTCTTATAAAGTGACTGACTTGGCTGTATTATTTTTATTTGAGTTGTGTCTTGGATTTATTGGTAACTAGCCGTTACCCGCGACTCCGTGCGCGCAAAACTCGTTTATCGATTTCCCGTGGAACTATGAAATTTTCCGGGATAAAAACTACCCTATATCCTTCTCCGGGACTCAAACTGTCTGTACCTATACCGAATTTCATCTAAATCGGTTCAGTGGTTCAGACGTGATGAAGTAACAAAAAAACAAACCAACAAACAGACGTACACTTTCGGATTTATAATATTAGTAGGATAGTGGGATTAGTATCAACCATATGTATACTCAAACAAAGTTGCTGCCAAAAGCTGGTTAACTACCAAGTTCCACAATTTCATAGCTGACAAATTCCTACAATAAAGAGGTACCCACAAGAACAAGCGCAGGGTAAATTATTACGAACAATAATATCCCGGTAAATGGAATTCTCGATAAACTTGGCTATTTATCATGGCGGCCAAATTTATTTAAGGCCTGCCAATAACAGGACATTCGTGGAATAATAAGGTACCGGGAAAAGGGCGTGTTAACAATTGCTCGATTAATGTGTATATTGTACATAGTAAAAGTAGCGTTTTTACCCGACTGCCCGAAAGAGGGTTATGTTTTTCGAGCGTATGTATGTATGTATGTCTGCAGCCTAAACGGCTAGACGGATTTTACATATAAGGTAACATTGGATTCGTCATAACTGTCGGAGTGACATAGGCTATATAATATTTCAATATGGCGTCTGCAAAAAAAATATGGCGGAGGAATGAAAAAATATATTTTGTATTGTAACAATATGGGTATCAAATGAAAGCTAATAATTAGCCCATTCTAAATATATAAGAGTTATAATACTTTTAATCTACCATTTTCACATAAATATCAAAAAACTGTAAAATAAGACATTAAATTAAAAAAACAAAAACCCGACTGCCAAAACTAAAAGGAAGAAAACAAGTTTAGTGGTCTAGAACTCTGTTAAGTAGCTAATTTAAAGTTCAACAGTCGGGACCCATTTAAATCGTGACGCTCAAACACTCTTAAGTAGTAATGGGCCCCGACTGTTGAACTTTAAATTAGCTACTTAACAGAGTTCTAGACCACTAGACTTATTTTCTTCCTTTTAGTTTTGGCAGTCGGGTATTTAGTTTTTTTTTTATTAATTATTTAATGTTTTTTACTTAATTTCCGTACCTTTCTTATATTATATTTTGTAGAAGGAATCCATTGAAATGAGTACATTCACTTCCTTACTTCTAATATTGTAAACCTTAATATTATAAACTAGCTGTTGCCCGCGACTCCGTCCGC
The DNA here is from genome assembly GCF_025370935.1 of Choristoneura fumiferana. Lineage (NCBI taxonomy): Eukaryota > Metazoa > Arthropoda > Insecta > Lepidoptera > Tortricidae > Choristoneura > Choristoneura fumiferana. The sequence continues at coordinate 12,884,221 of NC_133478.1, forward strand.
GTAGAATTCCTTTATCGATATTCCGCGGGAACTACACATTTTCCGGAATAAAAACTATTCTTGTCCTTCCCCAGGACTCAAACTATCTGTGTACCGAATTTTATCTAAATTGGTTTTGTGGTTTAGACGTGATACGGTAACAATAAACAGACTAAAAAAATTAGCATTTATAATATTACTGGAAAGTAGGATGTTAACGATAGTAACCCGGTCCGTCTGTATGTCTATGTCCGTTACCTCTTGACGCTTAAACCACTGAAGCGAATCGGATGAAATTTGGTATAGAGATAGCTAATGATATCACGAGAGTTATAAATGTTATAGGCAACCGGGATTCATTGAGGACTTTGTTAACAGTGGACATCTTCCGGCTGATAATAAGAATGATGATAAAGGTAGTTTGAAATATACTACTAAATTTATTATAAAATACACTTTATTCTATTATCAGACCGGTGCAGATTTTTTCAAGTTCGGATCTTCTACTATACTAATTTCCAATATTTAAATTGAACCAGAACAAACTGACACTTCACAAATATTCACAATCATCAATAGCAATCAAGTTGCGCTACGTAGGTAGGTATATCTAAAATCAATCAAACTGGATTGAAAATTTACGCAATAGGCCTGCCAATATGTCTAGTTCACTGAAAAACAATTAATCAATTAAAGTACATTACTTTATCATCGTTTGCGGGGTCGGATTACCTGGTTTGGATAACTAATAGGGCAACTTTCGGGCCCACACCCTAATTCATTAATTTATGGTTTAACTCCAATCTTGACTAAATTGCCGTGGATTTGATTTAATACTCTAAATCTATATCTGTATATGGAAGAGGTGAACGTGAGGATTGACCAGGAAAAAAATAACTTAGACATGCCTAAAATTACAATTTTCTATAAGCTGACGTGCGTTGAACACTTCTTTAAGATTGTATTAAGTTTTCATGGTACTGTGTATTTATTGTTTGTTTCATATAATTTCTAAAACTATCGTAGGTACCTATACGTAATGCCTATCCAATTTATTAAAACTGTAAACAAACCGATTTCATCAAAATTCTTGTATAAACACTCACTGTATTGAATCAATATCACATTTATCTATAATTCGCTTCTTTTGACTGGATGTGTAATCACTTTTTTCACCAAAATTTACTTGATTTTAATATTTATTTTTCATTTGAAAAATCTTCGTTAAAATCTGACGTAATTTCTTGGTTGAAACATGTGTATAATCTGTAGAAGCATAGACTAGCGTAGAGATTGTGGAAAATTTGACATTTTAAAAATCGATTAATGCGCGGATGAATAAGCGATTTTTATTTACTTTCCTTAAAATTAAAAATTATGCTTATATACTGCTTTTATAGTTGAATAAACAGTCTTTGGAATTAAATCAAGTATTGTAAATAATAGAATAGACAAAATACGTAGATCTATTCAATTAATAAATAATCGATTTACTGAACAGATTAATTATTTTGCAATAGGTTCTAGGTTTTCACATCACTAAATGTCTATGGTCGGGTTAATGGCGTCTTTGTTTACGCTTGTCATAAATTGGAGCGGAATACAATATAAGTACTAAAAGAAACCAAATAAAAAAAATATTGATAGAAAGCTAGCCCTGATCTACATAGGGATTATTATTAAATCATGATGGTTCCATGTTTCCGCGAGACTAAGACAAAGTTGTAGGCAATCTATGTGTATGTGTATAATGTGGCTAAAGTTTAATAGTAGTCAAAAAGCTTAAAACCATCGACAGTGCCGTAAGGTACATAGATGGCAATGCTTGAAATGGTCTTATACACTTCCTTATTAGGTACCTCGGCAGTAAGATATGTTTAACCGACTTGAAAAGAAGGAGAAAGTTCTCGTTGTCAAAAAAAAACTTTTATAGCTATCACTTCTCTTGGTGACTGCACTATTATACATTAATTTGATTTTTGAAAATATACTTCTATAGAAGTTTAGCGAGCTGATATTATGATCATATGCTTTTTTGCAATATATGCGAAAGCTGAAGAATTTTACAGCACAAGGGAAAAACGACTGCTTCTGAAAAAGCATTGACATAATATTTAGTAATTAAATTTTTACAATGCTAAAAACAACGCAAATATTGAGTTGGTTTGGTAAATACCAATTAACAGAAATCCCTGGAAGCGATTTGGCTGATAGATATAAATCACTTGGGCAAATCAAAGTTTGGATTGGTCTTGTCCTAATACTCGACCACAGACTTGTTTACGGGGAATATAACGTAGAGGAGAAGGATGAATTACGAATTACCGTTGGCAAGTAACGATCACAGTTTAATGTTTTACACTATTAGCACACTCAGGACTTATTCATAACTTAAATTTATTGCTAAAAGCTTTAGTTCCAAGGCGTGCCTAGTACAAATTTGGAGCTAGACACTCACCTTCACAGCCAAATTTAAACTTGGACTAAACGAGTTCTTGAGTGGAGATCGCGTCTCGGCAAACCTAGTGTAGAACGCACCCCGGTGAAGTGACGATCTGCGAACGGCTGCTGGTGGAAGCTGGATGCGTCGAGCCGAGGACAGACCCAATGACGTTCATTAGGGGAGGCTTATGTCCAACAGTGGACCTATGGGTTAATAATGATGATACACCATTAAACTGATTTCCCTGTATCCGGGTTCCCTCATGTTTTCCTCCACCGTAAAGCTCGTAGGAATGTTCAAAGCAGCAGCATGCCTGAACCAGAGTATCTGTACGGCTACCATTGACGGGACTTCAGGAATTTTTGCTCTTTTTGTCCCGAAATGCCGGCTAAGCACCAGCAGCTGATGTTCCTGCACTCCGACTTCTGGCTGAAAGTTGCGGTCTTCCGTCACTTTAGGGAAGGAAGAATGAATATCCCCGAAGGAAGAATGAAAAGTATTTGGTGTTGTTAAGATTGGTTTTATCGTAATTTGATTGCTTAATAATGATATCTCTTTTCCGGGTGAGCGGTTAGTTCCGATGGAGTGCCGAAAAGTTTATCGATGAGGGCTACGGCATAGATGTCGCTAGTGGCGGTGCTAAGTGGCTAAATAAGAAACAACACAAGCTGAGATATGAGGTGCATAGGAGAAATTCGTGTCTGTATCGTTGTCCAGCGGTGGTGTAGCGGTATTGCACACGGCACGGAATGCCGAGGACCTGGGTTCGATTCCCAGCGCTGGTCTTATTTTTCTGGTTTTTCTGTGCATCTATATTTCAGTTTGTATTTTCGATTTGGTATTATTATTATATGCGATTATTTTCATATTTTGATATTTACAGCGCATTGGTATAAACCGTAATGTTGTAATTCATTTACAAACAAATAAACGTCGCTTTGCAGCGACCGAAACCCGAGTAGAGTGAAGTATAAGATTATGAATTGAGTGAAGGCAAGTAACGTTAAAGTACCATGGGTTCAATCAAACGCAGGCTCACACCTCAGAAAGTTGTCTAGTTTTTTGGAATTTATACGCAAAATTACATTTATATATGTATGTATCGGAGGCAGTGGGATGGTTTGTGGACTTATGAATGTAGAGCAGGGGCGGTCGCACCTCGCGACTTGTCAACTCGTCAAAATATCTTTAATAGCTTTCTGCTCTAATTGACGCCATATAGCATACAATAATGGGGACGGCTTTAATAGTCAGGTAAAAATAACAAGGCTGGACAGAAGCTAGTTTTATTAATGACTTCCATCCCGTGGAAATTTGCAAAATTTTATCATGTATAGTTAGATGACTGCATATGGGGCGTATTTACTTGGGCACATATGTTATCTTATGGGAACCTTTCGACATATAGGTAGGTATTATTATTATTATATAAAATAAGTATAAATATTCGAAATAAGCTAATAATTATTGTTACTTTTCAATTGATACTTACCCTATACCCTAGTGTCACATCGCAACTGAAAAAAAACGGAATATTATTATACCCTATATTAATCTGGTAGCTTTAACGAATCTAACGATACCTTATATGTTGAAACCGCCAGTCATTTAGGCTACAATCAGGACCAAACAAATAGAAATAAGTATATAGATACATAATGCACAAAAACATAACCCTCCTTCAGGCGGCAGTCAGGTAAAATAATGTCTTCTCCTCATTTTTCGCTTGGTGTACACGTTTGCTTTAAACGGGTACTTTTGTGCTCCGGCGCGGTCAGATCTAATTAAACTTCTGCAAATCAATCACTCGCGCTGAAACGAATCTGTGACACTATTCACAACGCCCAAACTTTTAATGGAATTTCCAAGACACGTGGGAAATCGTTTTTATGGTAATCTGGTGCGATAGGGGGAATCATTTGAAGCGGAGGAAGTAGGAAAAAAACCGAGCAATTGCAAGTATATGGGGGAGGCTTAAATACCGGGTGTGGCCTGTAACATGAGCTTATAATTAAAAAAAAGATCGTACTCCTTAAAAAGAAGGACATTAGTTCAGCGACTTTTAAAAATAATTAGTTTTTTATTTCTATTACACTTTAAAGTTTACTAGAAGAAGCAATGTAAAGCAAAATGCTTGATGATTGTAGGGTGACAGACGACGTCCATTGAACTCTAGGATGGTGTACATTGATAACACTATTTAATTTGTATGAAAAAGGTAAAATCTAAAGATACCATTATTATTAAAAGTCGCTGAACTAATATCGCCCAGTCTGGCGAGTAACGATCAATGTTTTAATTATTTGCTCCTGTAACATGCCACGCCCGGTACATGTTCAACAGTGGATGTCCCACGGCTGATATGATGTTGATAAAGATGATTTGAAGAATAATCTGCTGAAAAATCAAAACGCAGCAAAACCTACTTACAGAAACGTATTAGATAGGTACGATACCCAAAGAAATATGAAATATATGTATAACATAAAGCCTCAACTTATAATAATATTGCAGGCATCCCCTGAACCGACAATAGGTACCGTATAAAAGATGTTCCACGTCGGAAACGCTGTCGATATTTCATCGAATTAAATAAATCAGGGAATCGGGTAGTTCAATGTATTTATGCGAAAATTATTGAGGCGTCTCGATAAAGCCTATCAAATATTGGGACCATGACTAAAATGTTGGGACACAATAAATTTCCTTCTGGGAAATATTCATCTACTGATAAATAGGGACAATGAAATAAATATCGTTTAGGCGGGCCGGAAGTATATAATGCCTGTAGCTGCTTTCTGGCGATTATCTTCGGGACTGTTCTTTGTTTGTCTTTAACGCTTATTACTGTAAAGCCTTTGGACTTAATCGATTATTGTCTACGAAGCCTCGTACACGCAAAACTGAGACCAAGAATATTACGAGAGTTTATTGAGATTAACCCATTTACAGGCCTCGTGAATTAAGATACGCCACCACAAAATGAATCATAGTTTTATATTGTATTCATACCTATCAGGGATCTATTTAAAAACGAATAAGTTATATTTTTAACGACAAATTGATTTTGTGCCTTTTTGTAAATTTCTCAATTACATACATGCATTATGCCTGGAAGCTGTGGTCTGTCAGTCAGTCTCGTTACTCTTTTAAAGATATGGATTACAAAAATAAGGAAATGGATATGAAAAAAAACTAAACATCTGTTATTGGAGTCATATAGTGTTTTCTACTGGTTAAGGGTAAGGAACAAATCAATCGTTATTTCAAATTGTTCCTCCCGATGGAAGCGACATATTTTCCGAAATAATTGAAGCTCAGACTTCTCCGATGAAATGTTTTCGTCAAGGTACACGATGAATATAAAACGAGATTCCAAAATAGAAATCGTTTACGATTGTTCACTGCTCTGCCTCTCGCATTTGAAAAACAATTTTCTTTAAAACTTGATTGTATTCAATGTAGGCGTTCTATAACTCCATTTGTTCGAGGTCGAAGTTACGTAAGTAAACAATTATAGTGACGTTGAAATGCCAATTGACGCTAAAATATACTTGACTGTGGTTAAGACCACATATATCACACAACTAACTTCAATATTTCAACAATAATTTTAACTTATAACATAATTATAACCAACTGATTTGTGGTTTCAAATACATAATACCTATGGGTACTTTTTATTAAATCGTATTTCTTCCAGTAGTTCAGCAAATCCAAATGAACACCTCTGAACAGATTTATGACTGTGTTTTCATTCAGGATGACGTCCTTCTTTGACGAATTACACTTTGATCAATAGCTAAATTATGTACTCATCATGTCAGCCGAAAGACGTCCACTGCTGGACATAGGCCTCCCCCAAGGCTCTCCACTCGGACCGGTCTTGTGCTTGCCGCATCCACCTCGATCCGATTTGAACTTATACCTAGCCACTGGTTTAGTTATTAAAAAAAAAATTGATTCCTTAAAATAGAGTCAGTTTCCTGTTTATACTTTATCAGAATATTTAGTACGGATTTTTATTTCGGAATCCCAAATGTTCAGTCAGTAACAAAAATAGTGAGTGGGTCACTTCTTGATTGTGGCATTAACATATTTTCAATCTTGTATGACGCTTAGTATGTGGCTGTAAAACGACAAAGTAAAAGATGTATAGCTATTTCTGTTCACTTCTTAAAAAAACTTTTTTTACGAGGGTAAATGCGAACTATAAGTACTTGAGTGATGAATACATCATAATGATATGATTCATATCGAATTAAAATTCCTCTTACAAATATTTTCTTTATGTAGATAATCTGCAATTGTAGGCTCAAGTAATACGAAGATTAATCGATCCAATACTATTTCCATTTCAATTTACTTATAATATATAATTATTTTTGCAAACAAAAACATTTTTATTTCATACTGAAATTAAAAGAGAACATCAGCTTTTGATAATAACATTTCAAAAATTAAAGTTAAAACCACCCTTTTAAATGTGATTCGCAATCTCGGACGTTTTATTCGAACATAATAAGCAATTCTCTCATAAATTAAATTACGGCTTTTATTAGTTTCATTTGAAATTAAATTTAATTACGGTAAGGTTGTCTGAGCAAAAACGAGTCGGGAAAATTGTTCTCAATTTTAAATTATAAATTATCGGTCATCTTGATTACTTCTCATTCAAAAACTAATATGCTAAAAAAAACTTCTTTATCTGAGAAAAAGGCGGTAACTGTTACTAAAAAAATTCTTTATCCTGTATCACCCTGTATGTTAATTTCCATCTACAGGGTGTAGCTTTAAAATCAAGGGTCGATTCTACTCGCATAACTAAGCTACTTTTGAAAATGAAAAAAATTAAAAAAAGTTTTATTTGTTAGGAAGAAACTTAAATTAGCAGTGATCATATTTTTAGAAATTTGCAGAAGAGCAGAACAAAAGTAGTTCAGTTATGCGAGTAGAATCTAACCTTGGATTCAAAGCCTCATGGTCAGAGACTCCGTGTATACTTAAACTACTGTGCTGATGTCGTTCAGAATTCGAAACAAAATATTTTCTTTTTCTTTCTCCTATGAATCTTCAGGAAAACAGAAATTTGACCAGTCTTGAGCGACATTCACTATGTTTATTGTATGTACACCCACATCGGTATTTTAGCAATATATATTAATATGGTTTCGGCCAAGAGCCAGTCTAGTCTACCACTAGCAGTAGTCTTGAAATAGTTATTTATATATATAGTTTTCGCAAAGATATAGTGCACAGTTTCAGCTGGTCGCTGACAATACAGCTAATGATTCAAATCAGGACTCTCTTTTTATTTTATTTTTTACTATTAAGATGCAGACATTCTACTAAATTCTTTATTAGAATTTCGCATGGGACACGATAAGATTTATAATAGTATTTTCTTTACCAGAATTTGTCCAACACTTTAACAAACAGGGTGTTATTTACAAAGTAGGGAAACCGATATCCAATACTCCATGTATTGGAAGTGTTCAAATAGTTCACTTGTTCCATTTCGAACACATTGACACGCTTCAGAGAATTGAGGTGGACTTTTAACTTTAACCTATTTAACTTAACCAATTTCCCGACTTACTGTTATAGCGCTTAAATCGTTAGATCTGGTATTTGAACTTAAATTTCGGGATCTCACGAAAAATCTCGCGGGAATTCTCAAATATTATAATTATCGATGTCCTCAAAAATTATAATATTAACATTCGTTGGAACACATATTATTACATTAGACATACAAACATAACATAAATAACTATTATTTGAGCATTCAGGTAAAAATGGGAGGCTTATTTTTATTAAATTCAAAACAGAAACACGGTCTATATTCCGCGAGATTTTTTTGGTCGATACGTTTCTACATAGTGGCGGAATGAAAAGGTTGACCAGTTTTCAAATAAATTTGTTCACACGTTGCAAGCACATGTTACCTTTTTGAATGACATTACTACGGAATATGTCATAGGTACCTACTCGGTCGATAAAGCAGTTATACTGAGCAAGCAAAAACAGATCTTAAGGTTAACCTTTTCATTCTGCGACTGTACCTATGGAATACATGGACCCTATATTAATAAGTCTGCCACGGAATAACCCAGATTCTAAATAGTCCTCAGATATTTTGATCAATGAAAAGCAAAGTTCCGTTTAACAGTCATTAAAGGGATCCGAAATAAACATCCTTCAAATAAATTTTCCTTAATTGGGGCGTATCGGACCGATTTGTAAACAATCGCTGTCCTATTTTCCAGTGTCGTCCTACTTTCCTTTTAAATAAAATCTCGAATACTGGTACCTAATTAATTAAATTGGGCGTCACTTAGGAAAAGTTTATATCATCATCATCATCACCATGTCAGCCGAAAGACGTCCACTGCTGGACATAGGCCTCCCCGAAGGCTCTCCACTCGGACCGATCTTGTGCTTTCCGCATCCACCTCGATCCCGCCATCTTAACCAGGTCGTCGCTCCATCTTGTTGGAGGCCTACTGACAGCTCGTCTCCCGGTCCGCGGACGCCATTCGAGAACCTTCTGACCCCATCGGCCATCAGTCCTGCGAGCAAAGTAAAGTTTATATCGTTTAACAAGAATTAATTACCGTGCTTGTCTACGTCCACTTGTATAAAACTTATTATTTAGACGGACAGACGGAAAAGCCGGTTCTGTTTTTCCTTTTGAGGTATGGAACCCTAAAACATAATGTAATTAAGAACGTCAGTATAATTATTGATATGTTCAAGTGTTTTTCTATTACGTCATATGACTCAGAAACATTTACATAAAGCCTTAGCAAGACCAAAGAAACGCCTGTGTTTAGTGCTAATAGAATAAAACATATGCCTAAACCCTGATCCTCGTATATTTTTATTTTACTGCTCAATTTCAACATACTACGAACCCTGCGGGTATTATCGGTTAGATAACAAATCAACCTAAACCTACTTATACATTATCTTTACTGCAAATCCAACATTTTGTATGTGTGTTTATGGCTGAAATGCATTTAAGTGACATTTGGAATGGTAGATCTCGGGAACAACGCATTGGTTTCTATTCATTCCAAAACTAGCTGTCCCACTTGAACTAAAAAAAAACCCCGGATAATGATATCTAATCTAAGTGCCACGTTTCATTCAAATCCGTCAAGCTGTTTTACGTGATTGAATAATACATTTGTAAGTCACCGTAAATGAAAAAGTTACTTTAGTAAACGACGACCGGGTAGCCAAGTGGTTAGAGAATCTGACTATGAAGCTCGAGGTCCTGGGTTCGATCTCCGGTCGGGGCAGAATTTGTATGAATAGTACGAATGCTTGTTCTCAGGTCTTCGACGTTTAATATATATTTAAGTAGGTTTTTTATTTTTATTTAACTGGATGGCAAACGAGCAAGTGGGTCTCCTGATGGTAAGAGATCACCACCGCCCATAAACATCTGCAACACCAGGGGTATTGCAGACGCGTTGCCAACCTAGAGACCTAAGATGGGATACCTCACGTGCCAGTAATTTCACCGGCTGTCTTACTCCCCATGCCGAAACACAACAGTGCAAGCACTGCTGCTTCACGGCAGTATTAGCGAGCAAGATGGTGGTAGCAATCCGAGCGGACCTTGCACAAGGTCCTACCACCTGCAAATGTAATTATCAACCTATTTAAGCATGTTTATCTGTTGGCTAGAAGTACCTACCCTGCTACAAGCTTTGCTTAGTTTGGGACTAGGTCAATTGGTGTTAATTGTCCCATGATTTTTGCAGGTGGTAGGACCTTGTGCAAGGTTCGCCCGGATTGCTACCACCATCTTGCTCGCTAATCCTGCCGTGAAGCAGCAGTGCTTGCACTGTTGTGTTTCGGCGTGGAGAGTAAGACAGCCGGTGAAATTACTGGCACTTGAGGTATCCCATCTTAGGCCTCTAGGTTGGCAACGCATCTGCAATTCTCCTGGTTTGCAGATGTTTATGGGCGGTGGTGATCTCTTACCATCAGGAGACCCACTTGCTCGTTTGCCATCCAGTCGCATAAAAAAAATGATATATAAATATATATTTGTAAGTATAAAATCACCGAAATTCAATTTCACTGGTAAACGTAATGGTTCGCATCTTGAAAGAGTTGAAAGCCGCGTTAAACCACTAGCAGTTTAACATAACCTTGCGAGTTAACTATATGATACCCTAAAACAATATGCGCCTACCTACGTTATACCTACGTTCTAATAACCATATTTTCTAGCACACGTTATAAGGTTATCCAGTCTTATAGCAAAGCCTATAGCTATAAAGGCTTTACGCTCAGCGATATTGCTTGTTGTATGAGTCCAAAGACCTTTTTTATTTCAGTCTTCATTTTAAACTGTTCAGTTAACCTTAAGGTCAGGGGATTGCACATTTTATTTAAATGCGCTATCGGGCGTTTGGTTTATTTGTTAGTTAGGCAAAGGCGAGCAGAAGAGAGAGAGACTACATCTTTCTGTCAATAGCCCTATTTACTTTCTTAAGTTTATCTAGACATTTATTTACACATATCACATACTACATATTACATGTTACAAGTACGTTTTTGATTTCGCTATGAGCAACAGAACGCAGCTGTAAGCTAACAGGTAAGATGATATGAATAAAGCACGAAGCAAATAAAATCCGACCTTAAAATTATAAATTATGGTCACCCAAATTCAAGAACGTAAGTTAAATTGTAATATTTCATTTTATTTGAATTTACCTACTTGTGAAATGATGCTTTACAGTAGGCTTTGGATTATTTTTTACATCCTTTATACAACACGTTTTGATAAATTTAAATCCTGTCAAATAAAGAAACCGGCTAAGTGCGAGTCGGACTCGCGCACGAAGGGTTCCATACCATTATCTATACGACATTAGACATTAGCAAAAAAGGAAAAAAAACAATTTGGTGTATGGGAGCCCCCTTCAATATTATTATATTTTAATTGAATTATTTATTTTTAAAGTGATTATACAATTAAATATTCTGTGAATATTTCAATCGTCTACCTGTAGCCGTTATTAATATTGAGCAAAAAAACACGTTTTTGTATGGGAGCTCCCCTTATATATTTGTTTTACTCTGTTTTTAGTATTTGTTGTTATATCAGCCACAGTAATACATAATCTGTGAAAATTTCAACTGCCTGGCTATTACGGCTCAAGAGATAGAGCCCTGTGACGGACGGACAGACAGACAGAGAGACAGACAGACAGCGGAGTCTCAGTAATACGGTTCCGTTGGCACATTTGGGTACGGAACTCAAAAAAAAGCCAGCCAATGAGGTTTTCAACAATATTTAGTAGGTAAGTACATTTATATCCGCTTACTTTGATGTTGCAATAGTATATTTACAAACCCTGTCAAAAAGTTTCAGATTACCTATTATTTATTCTTGCCGTAAAATAAATTCACTTCACGCAAAAGACGTACCTATAATCGACTTTACATGAAAGCCTTCCTTGCGGGGGTTTTTAACTATAATATTTCATTAAAATCGGTTCAGCCGTTTTTGAGATATGGAACTTTGAAATGACAATATCGGGGGCTTTCAACATTTCTAAGTTGGTTTGGTTGTATTAAATTAAATATGTCAAAATGTCTTTGCACTTTAGCACCTTGTCGCTTAGTTCTCGCTGTAAGCCTTCTGACAATTTTATACTAAATTTCAAACATGAAGTGACAGAGATAAGCTAAAGTGTATAAACATATATTTGACCTCTACTGTACCTACATGTAGATATTTGAGGTGCGACAGGTTCTCCCATGACACAAAATCTCGTTGAAGCGAAGTGTTACACGCCATTAGTTTATCGTGTCCCCTCACGCTCTAATGAGGATGTCGGTCCCTCTGCAGGGAGCCCCCTGTACGTAGTAGCACATACAGCAGCAGGTACGACAACAACTTATTAAATAATAACCTAGCCAACTTAAAAAAAAACCTTGGCATTATAATTACAAAGTTTAATATCTGAGTATCTCTAAAACAGCAGAACTGTGTACCCTTACAGTGTGAAGGCGAAGGAGCTGCTTGAATATACATTTCTTGGATAGACGAAGGTATCGTGAGGTCACGGGTGAGCAAAGTTAATAATTGTTTATAGTTCATTGAATGGGGTTGTACATCCATAGGGAGGAATAGACCATAAGCCCACCACGCTGGTCCAATGCGGGTTGGTGGGTCGCCAGTTTTGCCTCGTATGCTAGTTAGCAGGGTGCACCGCGGGCAGGTGAGGTTGGCTTGGGCCTCGTAAGATGATATATGAGACCCCTTACACCCAATGGAGGCGCGGCAGACCGAGACGGAGGTGGTGGAACGACTTGGACGCATTCAGAAACGACTGGCAAAACTTAGCTGCCGACAGGGGAAGTTGGAAATCCGAAGGAGAGGCCTTTGCCCCAGCAGTGGGACATAGAAAATGGCTAATAAAAAAAAACTTCATTGAATATATGGACCTCTGCAACGTTACGCCTGATTCTATAAATTACTAGATAACTAATTCGGATCAAAAGAGTAATCTCTTTAAATAACTCCACTGTTATGGAAAAATGCTTATAGGTTTAAGTACTTAATTTAATCCAATTATTTTACGAAATTAGTCCTTGTGTTCGCGGACCCGTAAACACAGCGTAGGACGCCCACGATGAGATGGAGGGATGACCTGGTTAAAGCCGCAGGTTCACGGTGGTCCGCTTCCAACCGAAGCAACTGGAGGTCTATGGGGGGACCTAAGTCCATCAGTGGACGTTCTATGGCTGATAATGATGATGATGTTGATACACAACCTTTATGGCTGGTGAAGTATTAATAGGAAGCACTTCAGCTATCAACATGAAAATTTACTTTAATTTAAATTACCATGTGGTACCTGATATCCATTAATCCAAGTGCTTTCCATTAATTACATTATTAAATGACGTCAACAATTACAATGCTGAACGTAAAGTAGGCGTGGTTAGTTTCGGATTACCCGAAACGGAAAATTTAATATCTTTAAACGAGCCATTCTTTTATAGGTATTTATCACTAACGCAGGACTACGCTTTTTCTCTGGATAATATCACTGGTCCTGTCTCGGGTCTCTTTGTCTCTCTTGGGTCGGACCCTCATCTTTGAGGACCGTGGTCAGTATCAGGGTTAATAATAATAATAAATATCACGGGACAATTCACATCAATTGACCTAGTCCCAAAGTAAGCTTAGCAAAGCTTGTGTTATGGGTACTAAGCACGGATAAATATAATTATATAGATAGATACATACTTAAATACATAGTAAGCACCCAAGACCCGAGAGCAAACATTCGTATTTTTCATACAAATATCTGCCCCGACACGGGAATCGAACCCGGGACCTCAAGCTTCGTAGTCAGGTTCTCTAACCACTAGGCCATCTGGTCGTCTGGGGTTGCATCTGGGGCGGAGAATCTGCCTCCACCGGTTCCTGTATAGCGTGTCTCTAACGACCGTGTAGAAATTGGAGGATGACTACTTTCACTTGATCGGTCCAACTCGTTGATGAATGACCCCGCGATCTTCTACCTGCAGTGTTCCCAACTACAATCAGTTTTTCCAAATTTCATCGCCTCTACGCACTGTGTCCGAAATATGAAAGAATGTGTTGCTGACATTATGGTGGTCAAAATGAGGTGTTCGGATTTCAATCTAGGTAGGTATATTCAAACCAAATATTACCTAAGTCAGTTCAGTGGTTTAAACATGAACGAGGGACAGACACAGACAGATAGTTACTTATCTGGGGGCATAGTAGTGCCCCTGCGAAGTCGAGCGCTAGATAAACTGCCGAACCATCTGTTCTTGAAGCATTTCGGCGTGTTTTCACATCTGTCTTGCAGCCAGTGGGATATAGCGGAATGCTTAAATTCTCCTCATATGATAATAAATAATGGTACTTAGAATAACCATTACTTCCAAGATGGCGATCTTGAAATATCCATGGATTCATAGTTGCCAATGCCATTATAATGTGTATTATAATTAACTTCTCTAAATTGTATGTAATTAGCATATTTGGCTTGACTGTTAGTGCCAGTTATGAGACTAAAAAATGAATAAATAAATAAAAAATATTTTGTACGCTACCGAGTCTACTGCCCACCTGTTTCCGCTGCGGTTCGCGAACTGACGGCTCGTCACAACTCTGCTATTTAGGACCCACTTTTAATATCCGCATTTGCCATAGATTAGAGTGCGTGTAACATTTCAGCACACTGTGTCAGGCGAACTCTTCACTTTTTAGGGTTCCGTACCAGAGTAGTGACAAATGGAATCCTGTTAATGTCGCTACACTGTCTACTTGTCCATCACAGGGCTGGAAAGCATAATCATCATGTCAGCCGAAAGACGTCCACTGCTGGCCTCCCTATAGATCTTGTATACCCACTTGAGATTGCAGCAAGCAATTTTCTGTTTCAAGTAAGTACAATTTAACGCTGCTAAATAGCATTATTTCTCACAGAGAACTGCAAAGAGCCCGAGAGCCCCTGTACTTACATAATCTTTACTTCTTGAAAAATGTAGAACATTCTTTTAAACTACTTAAATATCTACGAGTACATCAGTACTAACTCTTGAAGCTAAATTTAATGCCAAATCAAATATTTGAAATTACCTAGTATTTTATGTATGTAAACTCTTTATTGTACAAAATAGGTAAACAAACACAAATTAATGTACGCTCTAAGTCGGGTGTTATTTTAATAAACACTCATCACATGAAATTGTACTTAGTTATGAAATTGATTATTTTACACTGTTTTCTGCAACTTAAACACACACACACACACACACACACACACACACACACACACACACACACACACACACACACACACACACACACACACACACACACACACACACACACACACACACACACACACACACACACACACACACACACACACACACACACACACACACACACACACACACACACACACACACACACGCAAACATCACGATCGTATTCCCAAATGGGGTAGGCAGAACACGAAACCTTACCACTTCGGAGCCAATTTTAGGTTTAAAGTTTGACAAAAAAGGTTGTCACTATTGTACCTTGTATTGTCAAGGTTGCTAGCCTGTCGCCTACGGAATACCCTAACCTATATTCTTTGTCGCCTCTTACGACATCCACGGAAGAAATGGAGAGGTGTAATTCTAACCCCACACCGATCGGGGTTATATTTTAGGTAGGTAAATATGTGGTACCTAGCATTCCTCCATTGCAATTCACATAAGTACCATCAGCCAAATATGTGGTCTATCACCCTAAAGTTGATAATCGTTTGCATGTCATAAAACAATAATGCCAATAAACGTGTCTGTCAACTTGAAAGTTCGACTTTAGCGACATATTCATTTGATAGGAACTTGTTTAAAAATTGATAGACCACTTATTTGGCTGATGGTACCTATCTGTGAATTGCAATGGAACAATGCTACCTATATTCTGACTGTCATCATCGTCGTCATCATTATCTCGGTCTTTATACGCCCCACTGGAGGGCATAGGCCTCATAGGATAAGTTAAGTATAGTTAAGGTTCCCACGCGTGCCCAATGCGGATTGGAAACGTCACATGCACAACTGAATTTTTTCGCAGGTGTGTCCAGTTGCTTGCGATGTTTTCCTTTCCCGTAAAGAATGGTTTTCAAATGTGATTATGCACATGAATTTCGAAAAACTCAGATGAGCGAGACCAGATTCGAACCCAAGGCCCTCTGCTTAATAGGCGACAGGCTAACCTACTATGCCACCACAGCACTATTACGAATGTAGAAATATCTCATTTTACTAACAAACATCTGGGCCTTCGATCTATATGTATAGTTTCACGTCTCATTATATCCAGACAGAAAGTCTTAACCAACTAAAAGCACACTTATTTTCGAGAGTCATAACGAGAGTCTCTTAAAATATATCAAACAAAAAAGACAGCTATAAAATTGTACTAAATTTATGTATCTATTGAACTAAAAACTAGATATTTCCACTTATATTTATGCTTTCCGTTGCACAAAAGTCATATAAAACTATGAAAATGGCACTTTAGAGGATGACATAAAATTTTATTTCGGTTGCCTATAAAATGCAGCATCCTAACGCAATATGAAATGGCTAATTATATTCTGCAGTCTAGCACAATTTCTTATTGCATTTTGTTAAAATTCAGAATAATGCCGTGGCCGAAAGATAACGACATAACATAAACCCAACATAAAGATCCCTTTTAGGGATAAGTTCGCCTTTGTACTCGATCTTTTGTTTTGTTGTTCTCATTTTGTATTATTTTTGTGTTTTATGTACTATTAAGTATTTACATACATACATATGTCGGCAACGAAAGTTACGTCCGACACTATTCATTTATTATTTGACACTTTTTTAAGGAAGTTCAACATTTTTACCATGCTTGCCGGTACCACCACATATGCATGACAGTCACGTCTGTGTGGCACATAATTTTTTCTTGCAATACTACCCACCCTTCTCCACTTCCACATCGGTATATGTCATAATAACCCAACTATCACTACCAACAGGTACACGAAATGCTAACGCGTTTCAAACTCTCAACGTATTCGTGTTCAAAACAAAAACAAGCATTTAATTATTCCCAAAGAAAACTATTTAATCAATTTCTTTGCACTCAATCAACGGCCCGAATCGATTAACAATTATAGATCATTAGCATTTTGAGCTATATTAGTAAAACAGAAAAAGAAGGAAAATTAAAAAAAAAAAACAGTAATTGTACGATTTGCGCTTAAAAAGGTTTTTTAATGTAACTGTTGACCTGTTGCCTGAAAGTCAAGATAAATCTTACACAAATTTGACGCTAATCGATCATCATCATCATCATCATCATCAGCCGGAAGACGTTCACTGCTGGACAAAAGCCTCCCCCTTAGAACGCCACAATGAATGACAACGCGCCACTTGCATCCACCGGTTTCCCGGAACTCTCACGATGTCGTCAGTCCACCTGGTGGGAGGCCTGCCACTCGAGGACTTTTCTCCCCCAACGGTTATCTGTTCTTCAAGCGATGTGGCCTACCCATTGCCCCTTCAATTTGCGTATTTTTCCAGCTATGTCAGTGACTTTAGTTCTTCGACAAATTTCCATATTCCGGATTCTATCGCGCAAAGAAACTCCAAGCATAGCTCTCTCCATAGCTCGTTGCGTGACTCTGAGCCTCTGTAAGAGGCCAACAGTCAAGGACCACGTCTCAGCGCCATACGTCATTACTGGCAACACACACTGGTCGAAGACTAGTCTTGAGGCACTGCGGAATATTGGACGAGAAGACATCACGAAGTTTCCCGAACGCGCCCATCCGAGTGGGACTCTTCGGGCGACCTCGGCTAATCGATCGCTTAACGGATAATCCTCGAACTATAAATCTCCCCAAATTACGTACTAACGCTGAATGTATGTAAAACATGTGTTTATCTGTTGTATAATGTAATTCGTGATAAAATTTACATATCTGGCCCGTAATCATGTCCTTTCCGGGTGTTTTACTGCCAGTACCGAATTCATTTATACTTTTACGCATTTTTTTAACCTTACCCTTGGGTTTTGTTTAGCCTTTACAAATGTCCACGAACCGTGATTAAAGAGAGCACGGTTACACCCCAAAAAAATTATTGTTCCCATTTCCTTTAGAAGAGAGAAAATATCGTTTTAATGACATGAGTTATGACGGACGCTGCTTGGAGAGCCTAGTTGGGTCTGGTCACGATTTCATGTTTTAATTTTGAGTTTTTCTCGAAATCATATCATAATGGAACTGGGGTCTTGAAATTTGTTCCGGTCTTTTGTCACGTTAAATGACATTTAAAGTTTTAATGAATGATTAATGCGAGAAATTAGTGGGCGCCGATGATGCAAGATGATGATGGGTTGCGTTCAATTGGTATCTTATTATTTCGGTGAAGTGAAAAGTATTTTGTGTTTTAATAAAAAAAAATGCTTTTCAGTAGCTTTTTTTAGCTAATTCTGCTAGGGGTCTATATCGACTGGTCAAAACTTGTTAGTCATAATGACACAACTCTTCATTTTTCTGAAACTATTTTATTTTTCTGAATTGTTGTAAAAAAACCTAACCTAACCTATATAGAGTTCTACAGGATGACCAAAAATTTATGAAAAATGTACGGTTTCAGTGGGAAAAAAGTTTTGACTAACAAAAATTATAACAAACAATACATCATAACTTAGAAAATGATGGCAGTCGAAACGATCCCTGCTGCTAGACTTTAGTCGCGTCTTTGCATTCGTAAATCATTAGATCTGACAGTTGAATTTCACAAAACTTACATAGTTTATTTATTTAACAGCTGTCAAATTTCATGACTCTAAAGTTTAGAGTCAAAACCTATAGTGTGGTCGAGATTTGTAGATTTTATCGCGATAGAATATCGGAATAAAAAGTAGCTATGTGTTATTCCATATCTCCAGTTATCTACATACCAAATTTCAACAAATTTTCATTAATCAGTGAACGAGTAGCAAACATATACTCACAAATTTTCGCATTTACAATATTGTATAAAAAAATTGTATAACTTTGTAATAACCTGTAAATAAAAGCTTTTGCTGTTTCTTTTTTTGTTCGCACAGCTTCGAAGTTAGAAGTTTAATTATCAGACTTTTTCTAATCAAAAAGGCGTTAGCGGGGTCGTAAAGTTTCTAAACGGATGTTAGCTTTGCTTCTAGGTGAAGTTTACGGCACTGTATGCACCTTCAACAAAAGGCGTTTGTCAAACTTGGTAGAAATGGCTTTAATTGTTTTACTTTTCGTTATAAATAGACAAAAATAAAGATAGAGGTCTTGGTAACTTGGACAGTGACAATAGAGACTAAGGGTGAAGCCAGACGAGCGCCATTTTTTGAGTTGTGAGTCACGAATTATCGGTCGCGTAATTTTAATTTCATCCACTTGACTAACAGTCCGACGACAGCATGGTTATCCAAACCAAAATCCTTCAACCTGTCCGTAGATACTTTAGTGTCATGACATTTAACCTTGACTTTGTGCACAAACCTTATATTACAAGCTATTTACAGTATTTTTTCTTTATTGAAAACCTTGTACTTAGAAAATTGTGGACGCGCGGCGCGGTGCGTCCGTCGATAAAAAACCCGGACGGTTGGAGGCATATTGGCCGCGCACTTCGGACTATCAAGTGGCCATACAATGTGAACAACTCATTTTGAGTCACCATGTGACACAAACTGGACTTTTGTATGAAATAATAATATAATGCAGCAGAAATTACGCGAGAATTTTGTTTTCATACTTCTACAAACAAATAAATTCACAAATAAAGAAGTTACAGCTATTTCATATCAATCTGAGTCATATGGTGCAAAATAATAAGAGACAGATATATTATATAATTATACTGGACAAACTCAATCTTATATGATGGCGATGAATAGGATAAGTCCAAAAAGTTGACCACGGCATATTTATGGTATATTCATGGCAGGCTGCCATAAGGACCCTTTTGCTACGGATTGTCACATGTAAATAAAAATAAAAACATTTATTTCAGGTAATTTTGGTGTTTACATAAATAAGTATAACTTAAATGTAATCAAATCAAATTAAAATAAATTACATCAATATCAAATGCAACAATTGCATCACTGGGTAAAGATCATCACTTGATTTGTCCAGTGATGATGTCTACCCAGTGCTTTGTCATATATATGTATAATTATATATATATATATATATATATAGAATAAGTCCGCAGTGCCATAAAACATAACCGACAAATAAAATAACATGGGACAATTGGCACCAATTGACCTAGTCCCAAACTAAACAACTCGGCAATGGATAAACGTACTTAAATACATATTTAACTTCCAAGACCCGAGAACAACATTCGTATTGTTCATACAAATATCTGCCTCTACCTGTGATCGATCGAACCCGGGACCTCAAGCTTCGCAGTCAGCTTTTTCTAACCACTCGGCTGTCCGGTCGTCCGGTCGTATAAAATGTGCACAGTAAAAAATCTTCTTAAAATTACCTTTTTGAACTCTACCCATGTCTCATGCTGATCAAAATAAAAGATTATCATAATGGTTAGAAGCTCCGAAACCGAGTTTTAACCCATGTTAACATTCCAAAAAAAAACCTCTAAATGTTAGCTGTCAGAAGATAATGTATCTTTAGGGTTGACACCATTCTTCAACAGATACACGAGAATGAGACTAAAAACTATCAGAAGCGGAACTCGGCATCTTTCTGTAGTGAACTATTTATGTAAATGAAACCTGAAGCCGTCTTGTATAATGCGCGGACGCTTGTGATTGTATTCACCATCTCTCTTTAACCTCAGCCTATACCTTCGACAGAAAGAAGTAAATTAATTGTGATTGCAAATGTGGTTAGACAGTCTAAGCCTCTGGTGTCTTTGTACTAGCGTGTGACAGTCAGAGACTTCAAGCGGCTACGTGGAGCCCTCGCCCACGGCGACTTTTTGTAGCGATGCAGTAGCGATAGCGCCACACACAGTCGCAATGCTGTAGCGCGTTGTAAATGCGACTAACGTGCAACTAATGCGACAGCATCGCTACAAAAAGTCGCATGGGTGAGGGCCTCATTTGCGTGCCTC